>NW_025798465.1:0-27234 GCF_021613505.1 Equus quagga | reverse complement strand
AACACAATGAATGAGATAAAGAAAAATCTGGAGTCATTAAATAACAGAGCTGATACTATGTTGGATAGAGTTAGCAGTCTAGAGGATAGAAATCCAGAAACACTTCAGATGTAGGAGGAAAGAGAACTAAGACTAAAAAGAAATGAAGAAATTATCTGAGAAATATCCCAAAACTTAGGAAATGCAATTAAGGATTATAGGTATTCCAGAGGGAAAAGAGAGGGAGAAAGGAGCAGAGGGATTGTTTAAAGAAATAATAGCTGAGAACTTCAAAACCTTGGGAAAGAGCTGGAATTACATATAAATGAAGCCAATAGAACACCTACTTATCATCAATGTAAAAAGACCTTCTCCAAGGCATATATTACTAAAGCTGCCAAAAGTCAATGACAAAGAAAAAATATTAAGGGCATCAAGGAGAAAAAATAACTTACAAAGGAGCCCCTACCAGGCTTTCAGTGGATTTCTCAGCAGAAATCTTATGGGCTAGAAGAGAGGGGAATGAGATATTCAAGATTCCGAAAGACAAAATCTTTCAGCCAAGAATACCATATCCAGCAAAATTATCCTTCAGAATATGACGGAGAAATAAAAGCTTTCCCAAATAAGCAAAACTGATGGAGTCCATCACCAAAAGACCCCCTCTACAAAATTTGATCAAGAAGGTCCTCATACCTGAAAAAAAGAAGGGTTAACAAAACCTTGAGCAAGGAGATAAATAGGCACACAAAATCAGAAAACTGCATGCAAATAAGATATACAACTGTGAGGGGAGGGGGGGTTTGGGGAAATAAAGCAGAAAAAAAAAAAGATTGGCGACAGTTGTTAGCCCAGGTGCCAATCTTTAAAAACAATAAATTAAGAAAAAATCAGAAGACTGCAACTCTCTATCAGAACAGATTACCAAAAACTTAATTATAACTTTAAAGTTAAAGGGAAGGAAAACCTCAAAACTAAATATAACCACTTCAGTTTAACCACAAATTTGCAAGACGAAATGGAATAAGTTGTGACAACAAGAACTTAGATGGAGAAGATGAAAGAGATGAAACCTGCTTAGACTAAGGGAATAAGAGGCTATCAGAGAATAGACTATCATCTATGAAATCTTTTATACAAACTTCACGGTAACCACTAAACAAGAAATCAGAACAGAGGGGCTGACCCCATGGCTGAGTGGTTAAGTTCAAGTGCTCTGCTTTGGCAACCCAGGGTTTCACCAGTTTAGATCATGGGCACAGACATGGCACTGCTCATCAGGCCATGTTGAAGTGGCATCCCACATAGCACGACCAGAGGCACTTAGAACATAAAACTATGTACTGGGGGGGGCTTTGGGGAGAAGAAGAGGAAGAAAGAAGAAGGAGGATGAGGAGGAGGAGGAGGAGGAGGAGAAGAAGAACGTTGGCAATAGTTGTTAGCTCAGGTGCCAATCTCAAAAAAAAAAAAAAAAAAAAGAACAGAGACACAAATGATAAAGAGAAAAGTGAGAAAACCAATATAGAGAGCCACCAAACTGAATTGGAAGTCTGAAAAATTCATGAGATGAGAAACAAGGGAAATACAGAACAACTGGAAAACAAGCAATAAAATGGCAGCATTAAGTCCTCATATATCAATAATCTAAATGTAAATGGATTGAATTCCCCAATCAAAAGACAGAGGGTGGATGGATGGAGTATAAAACAGGTCCCGACAATACGCTGCCTCCAGGAAACACATCTTGGCTCTAAAGACAAACACAAGCTTAGAGGAAAGGGATGGAAGACGATACTCCAAGCTAACAGCAAAGAAAAGAAAGCAGGTGTGGCCATACTTATATTAGATAAAGTAGACTTCAAGATAACATAGACAATGAGAGACAAATAGGCAGTATATAATGATAAAAGGGACACTCCACCAAGAGGGCATAACACTTATAAACATATTGGCACCTAACACAGGAGAGCCAAAGTACATAAAACAACTATTAATTCACCTAAAAGGAGACATTAACAGCAACACAATAACAGGAGGGGACCTTAACACCTCATTTTCATGAATGGATAGATCAACCAGACAGAGACTCAGAAAGAAAATAGTGGAACTAAAAAAAAAGAACTAGGCCAGATGGACTTAACAGGTATATATTAGAACACTCCATCCAAAATGAGCAGAATACACATTATTCTCCAGTGCACATGGAACATTCTCAAAGACAGATGTTGGGAAACAAGGCGTCTCAATAAATTTAAGAAAACTGAAATCATATCAAGCATCTTAACTGTCCATAATGCTATGAATCCAGACATCAACTACAAGAAAAAAGCTGGAAAAGTGACAAACATGTGGAGACTAAAATCATGCTACTGAACAACCAATGGATCATTGCAGAAATTAAAGGAGATATCAAAGAATATCTGAAGACAAATGAAAATGAAAAAACTCCATACCAACTCATATGGGATGCAGCAAAAGTGATCCTAAGACGGAAATTGATAGAAATACAGGCCGACCTCTACAAGCAAGAAAAATCTCAAATAAACAATCTTAAACTACACCTAACAGTACAAGAAAAAGAAGAACAAACAAAGCTCAAAGTCAGCAGAAAGAGGGAAATAATTAAAATTAGAGCAGAAGTAAATGAAATTGAAACAAGCAAACAAAATATCAGTGGAAAGGAGTAATGAAACTGAGATGGTTCTTTTAGAAGATAAGCAAAACTGACAAAGCCTTAGCCAGACTCACTAGGAAAAAAAGAGAGAAGGTTCAAGTAAGTAAAAGTAGAAATCAAAGAGGAGGAATTACATTGCATACCACAGAAATACAAAGGATTAGAAGAGAATGTGGAAAACTATATACCAACACATTTTACTATCTAGGAGAAATAGATAAATTCTTAGACTCATACACCTCCTAAAAATGAACCAAGAAGAAATAGAGAATCTGAATAGACCAATCACAAGTAAAGAGATTGGAATAGTAATGAAAACCTCCCAAAATGTAAAAGTCAGGGACCAGGCGGCTTCTCTGGAGAATTCCACCAAACATTCAAAGAAGATTTAGTAGCTGTCCTTCTCAACCTATTCCAAATAATTGAAGAAGACAGAACACTGTCTAATACATTTTATAAGGCCAAAATCAGCCTGATTTCAAAGTCAGACAAAGACAACACAAAGAAGGAAAACTACAGGCCAATATCACTGATGAATGTAGATGCAAAAATCTTCAACAAAATATTGGCAAGTACAGCAATACATCAAAAGGATCATACACCACGATTAAGTGGGATTTATACCAGGGACACAGGGGTGGTTCAATGTCTGAAAATAAATCAATGAGATACACCACATTAACAAAATGAGGAATAAAATTCATGTGATCATCCCAATAGAGCAGAGAAAGCATTTGACAAGATTCAATATCCATTTATCATAAAAACTCTCAATAAAATGGGTATAGAAGGAAAGCATCTCAACATAATAAAGACCATGTATGACAAACCCATAGCCAAGATCATACTCAATGGGGAAAACCTGAAAGTCATCCCTCTGAGAATGAGAACAAGACAAGGTTGCCTACTCTCACCACTCTTAGTCAACATAGTACTGTAGGTTTTGGCCAGAAAAACTAGGCAAGAAAATGAAATAAAAGGTAGCCAAATCAGCAAGGAATGAAGTAAAACCCACAGTTTGCAAATGACACAATTTTACATATAGAAAACCCTAAAGAATCCTTCAGAAAACTATTAGAAATAATCAACAACTATAGCAGAATTGTAGGGTACAAAATCAACTTACAAAAATCAGTTGCATTTCTATACTCTAATAAAAAACTAGCAGAAAGAAAACACAAGAATATAATCCCATTTAGAATCACAACAAAAAGAATAAAATATCTAGGAATAAATTTAACCAAGGATGTGAAAGATCTATACAATGAAAACTATAAGACATTATAGAAAGAAATTGATGAAGAAATAAAGAAAACAAAAGATATTCCATGCACACGGATTGGAAGAATAAACATAGTTAAAATCTCAATACCACCTAAAACCAACTGCATATTCAATGCAATCTCAAAAAATTAAAAATAGAAATACCATATGACTCAGCTATTCCACTACAAGATATTTACCCAAAGAACTTGAAATCAACAATTAAAAGAGACTTATGCTTCACTATGTTCATTACAGCATTATTGACAATAGCCAAGACGTAGAAGCAACCTAAGTGCCCATCAACTGATGAATGGATAAAGAAGATATGGTATATGTATACAATGGAATACTACTCAGCCAGAAAAAAGCCAAATTCGTCCCATTTGCAACAACATGGATGAACTTTAGGGTATCATATTAAGTGAAATAAGTCAGACAGAAAGACAAACGCTGTATGATTTCACTCAAATGTGGAAGGTAAATTAACACGTGGACAAAGAGAACAATTTTGCGGTCACCAGATGGGAAAGACGTTGGGGGGTCGGCACAATGGGTGAAGGGGCACATTTATATGGTGACTTACAAATAATAAAGTACAACTGAAATTTTTCAATGTTATAAACTATTATGACCTCAATAAAAAAAAGATGACATTTATCTATATTTGTTGTCATAGAAAGTGCTTATGCATAATATGGAATTTAAAAATCAGGTTATAAAACCGCATGTGGCTCAGTGCTATAAATTTTTGTATCTTATTTCTGTGTGTGTAGGTATGGATAAGGATGTGTTTGCAAGCAGGTTTATCAAAATGAGAACAGTACTTAACTTTGTGGTTGGATTCCATTTTACTTTGAACTTTTATTTACCTTTTAAGGGTTTGTTTTTCAATTACAATAAGCACACATGATTTTTCCAAAAGGCACATTAAAAACAGAATACACTAGAACTCATAAATAAACTCAAGCTGATTTCTTGATGAAAAACAACAACCCAGACACTGTCCTAGATTCTGGAGGCACTGCGCTGCGTAGAATCACACTAAAATCCTGTCCTCATGGAGTAACTTAGTCTCTGGAAGTTCTTCTGGATGACAGATGTCCTGACAGGAGATTTGGTCTGAGTACCTAAAGTTCCTATTTTACTGTGCCCTCCTTTTACATCAGGTAACCCCAGAAGGGTTATCATAAACTTAATTTTATGAAAATGGTGGGAGAGAGTAGAGAAAAACAAGTAGGCAGTTATCTTTGGAGTATGTAAGCATGAGAGATTTAAGGTTTGTGGGTTTTAACAGTGTTCTCTTGAATGAGAGACAGGAGGTAACGCCTCAGCTCCCATTATGTTCTGTAGGATTAGTGAGTTGAAGAGATGTAGCTATATGCTTATTCCTTATCCAGCAGAGATTCTCCACCCTAGTCCTTCGTTCACTTTTCTTTTGGCTCAGCCTCCCAAATTTTGGAGTCATCCTTGAGTCTTCTATCCCACTGTCATCTAATAGCTAATCTATGAGCAAATCTTCCTAGCTCAACTTCAAAGTATACCTTATCTTGAAGAGTTCCAGTTCCAGAAAAGATGGAGTAAGCACAGTTCAACCTTTCTGTCCTGCAGACATACAGCTATAAACCCTAGAGAGAATGCAAGGAAAAGCTATCTAAGGACTTTGCAAAGTAGATTATAGCAGGAACATTGGAGGAGGAGATCAAATTTGCAGTTTCTGAATTTTCCCCTCTGCATCACTTGGCTGGGAATCAAAAGCAGTCTAGACCTAGAAGTGTGCACTGAGTAAATATAGAAAGAGCTCCAAGAGAACCTCTCTTTTGTTGGTCAGTCAAGTTGGCTAGAGAGTAAAGGATGGCTCTCTGCCTTCTTTTTCTTTTCTTTTTTTCTTTTCTCTTCTCTTCTTTTCTTCTGTTATCTTTTGTCCCAGACCCCAGTCAATCCTGTGACAGAGAAGCAGTGACAGGGCAACAACAGTGGCTGAGTAGGTGCTTAACACTCTTAGAGAAGAGAATATTTCTACTTGAGCATAGGAGCTGTGATCTCAAGAGCATGAGACAAATGCCTATTGCTTTTATTCTCTCTGCATCCTCTTGATTCTTCACCATTGACACAGACTCAGTTGTGGAAAGTGTGCAGCCCAGTGAGAAAACTAAAGCCAAGTTTCCAAAGGGAGAAAGCATCAGGGAGATCAAAAAGAGGAGGGCGCTCAAGAGGGTCATTCCATGAAGTTGTGTGTGAATTCCAGGGCTCCCCTCTGAGCTGCAACTGTGTGGATCTGAACTTAAACAGCATGCCAAAGTCTTTGAGAAGGGCATTACAGAGTAAACCACCAACCAAATCCTAGACTCATCAGTGGGCGGTGCACATGTAGGGGCGGGTCCGAATACCACTACAAAGAATTTGATAACTGAACTGACGTCGGAATCACGGGCCACAGAAGGTGGGTTGGAAATTGCCACCTGCAACTAACCAGGTTAATTGCCTGCTAAAACTAAAAATGTAACATTTTCATTAATTTAAAAAAATATCCAGAGTATCATGACATAATATTCAAAATATCCAGGATACACTCTAAAGTTACTCAGTACACAAAGAAGCAAGAATTCTCAACCTGCAAAGGAAGAAAGAATCAGCAGATGCCAATCCTGCAATGGCACAGATGTTGGAATTTTCAGAAAAAGACTTTAAAGCAAACATTATAACAATGATTCCATAAGTAAGGGCAAGCATAACTGAAGCAAATGAAAGATAGAAAGTATCAGCAAATAAATAGAAATTATAAAGAAGAATACAATAGCAAATTGAGAAACGAAAGATACAAAAACAAAATGAAAAATTCACTGGGTGGGCTCAATGGCATAATAGAAATATAAAAGAGTCAGTGAACTTGAAGATGGATCAAATTGCAGAGAGAAAAATAAATTTTAAAAAAAGATAGCGTCTTACAGACTTGTGGGACAATACCAAATGTCTAACCTTCATGTTATCAGAGTCTCGGAAAAAGAGAAGGAAGAATGTCAAAAAATAATGGTTGAAAACTTTCAAATATTGGTGAAAGATATAAACTTACAGGTTCAAGAAGCTCTGCAAATCTCAAACTGGATGAACTTGAAATCTGCCACAGACACGTCATAATAAAACTATTAAAAACCAACACAAAGAAAAAAATCTTTCAATTGTAAAGTGGAACACATATATAACTACAGACCATGTCAAGAAGGAGAAGATTTCTAGCCCTTCCAGGACCCATTGTATGTCTCTTCCCAATCACATCTCTTTCTCTTCCCTCAAAGGAGAAATCTAACTTTTATGATAAATGCTAACCTGAGATTTATGATAGGACTTCTTTGCTTTTCTTTATACTTTTACACATTTACCACAAAAGTACACACACTTAGGTTGTTCTATTTTTTTAATTTTAAATAGATGTAGTTATACAGTATGTAATCTTTTGTGTCTGGATTCTTTGGCTCCACGTTTTGCTTATGAGATTCATTCATGTTGTTATATGTACCTATAGTTCACTAATTTTTGTTGACCTGTTAGTCTATTGTATGACTATCCCATAATTTTTTTATCCATTCTATTGATGATGGACATTTACCTTGTTACCAGTTTTGTGCTATTACAAACAGCTCCACTAACACTCTCAGTGACGTGTCTTCCAGTGCGCAGGTGCGCACGTTTATCTTGGATTTATACCTAGGAGTGGAGTTTCTCAGTCATAGGTTATATGAATGGTTGACATTAGCTGACAATCTCCAGTAGTTTTCTAATATGTATTTGGAAAACAATTATACATTTCCACCAACAGCATATGAGAGATACTATTCCTCTATATTCACAGCCAACACGAGGTATTGACAGTCCTTTTAATTTTAGCCATGTAGAGGGAACATTGCAGTAGTATTTTTCTGTGGTTCTACATCATCATTCTCAGATGATTAAAGAAGTGAGCCCCTTTCATGTGTTTACTGGCCATTGGTACGTTCTTTGCTGAACTGCTGTTCAAATCACACGTGGTCGTCTGTATTTATTTTACTGATTTGTAAGAGTTTGTTGTATATTCTATGTCAGTCCTGGTTCTCAGAGAAGCAGCAGCTAAGGCAGAGTGATGTGTAAGAGATTACTGGGTGAAACTCTGGTGAGGGAAGGTGGGAAGAGCCACAGGGGTGAAGCAAGTCTGACTTCTGTGAAGCAGAGAGGGATAAAAGGAAGGAGGGAGGGTCACAGACTGCAATGTAGTTTTAAGAAAGTGTTTTCGAGACCAGGGAGTTCTTGAATTAAAAGTGCAGAATGGAAATTAGAGGTTGGGAAAGGGAATTTTTAAGAAATTGACGAAGGTTTAAAACGTTTTTGAGGAGAATGGGAAAATGTGCTGATTAAAGAAATACAGTAGGATCTCTGGGCCATGTTGCTGGGCCTTTTGAAGTTGGTGATGTGAGTTTATAGTGGACTAAATCTTCCCTATTTTGTGACTTTTTCTAGAGGTTGTCAGGGAACAGGTTTGGAGAACGCTTAGAATAGGATTCACACAGTACTGGAGAATTGCTGTACACTCATGCTGAACAGGCAAGAGTGTTGGAAATGTCAATGGTTACAAATTTTATGGAGGAAAATTTGTCCCATATACCAATAAGTATTAAACATGTACATACCTGTCAATATTTATCAGCATTAAAAAATATATAAAATATATGAAACTAGCAGTTCCATGTATTTGATTTTGCAGCTATTCTATTTCTTTATGCCCTTGCTTTGTTTCAGAGCTGGCTACTGCTCCTTTTATAAGTTCCATGCTGCCTGGGACCATGTCTGTCTTATTCACTAGGATATTCCTGGTATCAAGCAAAGTGCTATCATTTATTAGGTGGGGACTGAAAAAATACTTACTGAATGATTGAAATGGTGGAAGTGCATTTCAATTCAGGTCATTCTGATTCTACATTCCTTTATCTTTTAGCACACCACACAGTAGAGGCATGGATAAAAGACAGTGGTGCTTTTTTCTCTGCATTATTAGGGAAGATGAAAGAGATGGTGTATGTGAAAAGGTCCAGGACCCATGCCTAGAACAGAGAAGATGCTCAATACCAGCTGTTGATTTTTGTTGTTCAGTCAGTGATTTCCCTAATGATGCTGACCCTCCAACATCAGTTCCTGAAATACCTTAACTCCCTTTTCCTCTGGAAAATTTATGGACTCTGTCTAGACACTAGAAGGACATTGGGCACTTTTACGAAAGAGAACAGAAGTCACTTCCTTGAGACCAAAGCCGTATTCAACGGGATTAATTAAATGATGGCATCAACATTGTTCTAACTTGTGAATGAGGCAAAAGCTAGTTTCAATACTGCCTCAGCAAGTGATCCTGTGGGAGAGAATTAGCCTCCCTCGGAGAGACAGAAAGCACATGGCACTGATAATCCCCACGTTATCACTCCCACCTTATAAATAACCCTTTCCAGTGGAAGGAGAAAGATTTTCTCTGAGACTGTGCTGATGGGTATTCTTAGCTGAAAGCAGAGCTTGCAAGCCAGCTACTCTTTCTGTGAGGGCTTCTTCCCTAATATCAGCAGCCGTGCTTTTCTTGTCAAAGACAGAGTAGATAATGGAAAGTGGTGGATAAATTGGAAAGGGCGCAAGCTGGAGTGACAAGCGACCTGGGTTCCAGCCCCACCACTGCCATGAATCACCCACGTGACTTTGGACCAGCTCTACCTAATCTCTCTGAGTGATAAATCCACCATCTTTAAAATGGAAATGATTGGAAAAGATGATTTTAAGTGTCATAGGGTTCTTCAGCAAATAAAAGGAAAATGGATAATGGAACAAATTCCAGTTGCTTGTAAATGAAAGACACTCTTTTGAGTTTTCGTCTAGTCCTATTCTAAGAAACTTTCATTTCAGATGAGTTTCTGTAATCCATGGCAGTTGCCCAATCTGTGTTTTGCCTCAATGTAAAAAACAATTTGAATCTTATCCAGGAGTTTAGTCATGTGAAACAGTGAAATGTGGGATGTTATGCTTGGAGCTGTCCTAGATGACCTTTTAATAACTTCCAGGTCTACCATTCCATGATGTTAGGATGTAAAACAAAGTAAAACAAAACAAAACACCCGGTGACCTATTAGTGTCCTCAGATCCTGTCAATGTAAGTTTTCTATAATCTATTTTTAAAATTAAATAAAAGAAAAATGCAACTCAAATAAAAATTCAGTGGAATAATTTTACTAAAATTCTCATTACTTTCCACAAAATAAATTCTCATGGATAACTCAAACAGGAGACTTCTTTTATTTGCTAGGTTTTAACAAATAATTTATATTGCACTCCCACAAATCTAAATCAAGAGATGAATCAGCTTAATATTATTATTTTGGGATATATACATTCATTTTTGGCTAAATTGTATGCTGTTCATATTGACTATATTTTCTCTACTCTCTTGTATTCTGTATCAGAATCACTATCAGGGACTCTTTCACATTTGTAATAAAATTACACCCATATCGATACCTGCTTGGACTTGAATGCATACACTTAGGTCCTTGACTCCTTAAGCCACACGAACAATTTGTTGTCCATGGTGTTGATGATGGTGATATCAGAGATGCCATTTATTGCACGTTTATCACATCCAGGGTCTATATGAACACTTCACATGTACTGTTTTCATTTGCTCTTCTCTGCAACCTGAGGGTAGAGCAGTACTCTTATTTTTATTTTATAGATAAGAACATTGAAGTTTTGAGAAGTTCTCCATGATTACACAGCCAATAAATGGCAGAGGAGGGATTCAAAGTCAGATGAGTTTAAGTGACAGTATAGTACAGCAAAGCCCACAGACCTTCTAGCAAGGCCTCCTGGATGCAAACCCTAATTCTGCCATTTATTAGCTGAATATGCCTCTGTAAATTGCTAAATGTGTGTCTCACTTTCTTCTTCTGTAAAATGAAGGTAAAAACAGTAATCTACCTCATGGGGATGATGTGAGGATTGAATGAACTGATGTATGTGAAGCAGCCAGGACAGTGCTTGGCAAAGACTAAGTGCTACACAGGTGTTTGCTCTTATTACTGCTGTCTGTGCTCTTGGACAAAATGTTCTACTCTGAAAGGGTCCCCATCAGACTTCTCATTTGCAGAAGCTGTATTTGCCTTCTTGCGGTAAAACTTGGAGTGAAAAAAAGGGGGCAGCTTCCTGATCAACACAGGAATCTTCTCTCCAGTGTTTCTTGTGTCTGAGTGTCCCTTCTTCTGCTGATGCTTAATGATTCTCCTTTAATTCTTATTATACTGACCATCATTTCTTCAGCAAGTTGGAAGATTTAGCTAGTTTAAGAAGGTCTATGTTTCCTGGGAAAAATAGGTTGTTGTTGGGTTGGGTTAGTGACAGTTGTTAAATTAATCACTAACTAAGGCACAGGCATTTCCTTAATGGCATTAGGAGATAAAGGGTGAATAGGAATAGTCTGCCAGATGAGATTATAATTTATTGTTGATTAAGACAAGGCATCTGTTCTCGATGCCCCCATAGTTTCCTTTATGTAGAGAATAGGTGAATAATCATTTAATAGAATCTTTCACTGATGCTCACCAAACTTTTTTACTTTTTCTTTTTTAACTTTAACTTCTCCTTGTAGACTACAGAGGGACTAGTACCCTTTAACTAGAAGTATTTCCCAAGCCCAGGGAAAGCAAAAGGGAATAGTAATTTAAGCTGGCTTCCTAGATCTGATGCTGTCCACATCACGGACATGGAGCGGGAGTAAATGAGCAAGGAGAGCAATGGAGAAATTGGGCAAGTCTCCAGCTGCAAACAAGTCAGTTTCTCTGAATTCTGTTTCAGTTTGTTTTACATAAATTTGTGTTATTATTGGAAAAACTGACAGAAAGCACAGCAAACCTCATTGCAAAGTCCACGGAGAAATATTTAATTCAAAGGGTATGCACTACACATGCAGAAATTTCAGGAAATCCTCAACATTCTCAAGTATCATTTTCTCAAGTATCATTGTATCTATGTGGCACCATGCTGAAATTTTTCAGAGATGTGCTCCAATTGGGTTAGAAAATCGATGTCTGCTTAATGTTCAATTTCAGTAGCAACAACAGAAATTAAAATTTAGATAATTAAGTTATTTTTGTGTAATAACTTACGTGTCTAGTGCCCAGTGATGCTGAAGTTAACAGATAGACGTATGCTCACATTTTGTGGTTAACAGAATGAATTGATACAAGAATTTTGGAACAGAAAGGGTTAAGAGGGACAGAGGGAAGTGGGTGTAACTAAAGGAAATCTTGCAACATTTTACCCCCGGAATTAGTTCTGTTATGATTATGTTTCTCTCTTGACTTTACAGGCAATACTGTACCTGCCTTATCAGTGTTTTCGGCCTCTATAGAAATACCACACAATGTCACAGAATTTTTCATGCTGAGACTCTCATAGAACCCAGAGGTACCGAGAATTCTCTTTGTGGTCTTTTTGATCATCTCTGCGGTCACAGTTTGTGGAAACATGCTCATTGTGGTGACCGTCACCTCCAGTCCCATCCTGGATTCTGCCAGGTATTTTTTTCCTGGACAACTTGTCCTTTGTTAACACCTGTTATTCTTCCTCTTTGACCCCCCAAATCATTGCTGACTTCTTGTATGAGGGGAGAGCCATCTCTTATGGGGGCTGCATGGCTCAGTTCTTTGGAGCTCATGTTTTGGCAGGTGTTGAGATCATTCTGCTCACAGCGATGGCCTATGACTGCTATATAGCCACGTGCAAGCCCCTGCACTACACTATCAGCATGACCAGGCATCTCTTTGCCCTGCTGGTGGGGGTGGCTTGGCTGGGGGGCTTCCTGCGTTCTTTGGTTCAGCTCCTCTTGGTCCTTCAATTGCCATTCTGTGGGTCAATGTGATCAATCACTGTCTGTGACTTGTATCCCTTGCTGGAATTCGCCTGCACCAACACACATGTCATCAGTTTGCTGTTTGTTGCCAACAGTGGTGTCATCTGCCTGTTGAACTTCCTCATGCTGGCTGCCTCCTACATTGTCATCCTGTGCTCCTTGAGGCCCCACAGTGCAGAAGGGAGCTGCAAATCCCTCTCCACCTGTGGGGCCTGCTTCACTGTTGTTGCCTTGTTCTTTGTGCCCTGTATATTTGATTACATACACCTAATGTCTACTTTATCCATAGACAAAAATATGGCAGTATTTTTTTAATATAATAAGCATTTATTATTGCCTACAAATCTGTGGATTAGTTGGATAGTTTTACTGGTTCAAGATAGTCGTAGATACCTCACTCAAGTGTATCACCAGCTCTGCTTATTTTATTTATTTATTTTTAATTTAATTTTATTTATTTTACTTTTATTTTTATTTTTTAAATTGAGATTCATAATAGTTTACATCATTGTGAAATTTCAGTTGTACATTATTTCTTGTCTGTCGCCACATAAGTGCTCCCCTTCACTCCCTGTGCCCACCTCCAAACCCCTTCCCCTGGTAACCACTGAACTATTTTCTTTGTCCCTGTGTTTGTTTATATTCCACATATAAGTGAAATCACATGGTGCTTGTGTTTCTCAGCCTGGCTTATTTCGCTTAGCATAATTCCCTCCAGGTCCATCCATGTTGTTGCATATGGAATGAATTTGTATTTTTTCTGGCTGAGTAGTATTTCACTATATATATATACCACATCTTCTTTATCCAATCATTGCTCAATGGACACTTGGATTGTTTCCATGTCTTGGCTATTGTGAATAGTGCTGCAATGAACATAGGGGTATATATGTTACTTTGGATTGTTGATTTCAAATTGTTTGGGTAGACACCCAGTAGTGGGATAGCTGGGTCATACAGTATTTGTAGTTTTAGTTTGTTCAGGAATCTCCATACTGTTGGATGTCTCTCTGTGTTTCCTTGTAAGTCAGTGAGTTTCCTTATGATGGATATTTTGAATTCTTTGTCATTTAGCTTGTATATTTCTGTGTCTTCAGTGTTGGTTTCTGGAGAATTGCCATTTTCCTTCTGGTCTGAATTGTTGCTGCAGTTTCTCTTTGTTTGATGAACTAATCTTTTGTTGAGCATTTGTGGTATTCCCCACCGGTGGGGGGGGCGGGGAGCAGGAACAGTGTTTCTGGCCCCACCTGGTCTGCTGGAAGCTGTGGGGGTATTATGGGTGCTTGCCCCAGCCTGGGATGTGTTCAGGGACTTGTGTGGACTGTCCTTGGCGGGCGGGGCTTCCTCCCTAGGCTAGGGCCTCTCTCTGGTGCCACAGGGGTGCTCTGAGCTCCCCCTACCCACCAGAAAGTGATCACCAGTGGGCTCAAAGCTACTGCATCAATTCCTGCAGCTGTCCAGGACATGTTCTGTCTTTGGGAGCACAGCTGCACCGTGAGCATATGTGCGAGCCTGGGAAGTGTTTGCCCCAGCACAGAAATCTACTGAGTTCCCTGTTTACGATCTGCAGTCTGTGGGGTCTCTGTGCTTGGTTGGTGGGGCTTCCTCGCTGAGACCTGAGCTATGGCTGCTCCTTGACGGCCCTGGGGCATGGTGGGCTCCCCCTCCCTGCCAGGAAAGTCAGCGCTTGTGAGTTCAAAACTGCTGTGCCTGAGACCAGCCTGGGGCTGAGTGGTTAAGTTCACGTGCTCCGCTTCAGCGGCCCAGGGTTTCACTGGTCCAGATCCTGGGCACAGACATGGTACCACTCATCAAGTCATGCTGAGGCAGCATCCCACATGCCACAACTAGAAGGACCCACAACTAAAAATATACAACTATGTATCAGGGGGCTTTGAGGTGAAAAACGAAAAATAAAATCTTTAGGAAAAAAAACTGCCACACCTATTCCTGCTGCCTCCCCAACCTGTACCCTCTTTGGGAGCACAGCTGCACTGTGAGCACTGTGCGTGTCTGAGAAGTGTTTGCCCCAGGGTGGAAATCTGCTAAGGTCCCTGTATATGATCCACAGTCCACAGGGCTGCTGAGCTTGGTTGGCGTGGCTTCCTTGATGGGACCCTTGATGCCCCTTTATGGCACAGGGGTGTGGTGGGCTCCCTCTCTCCACTAGGAGAGCGACCATGGTTTAAGGGTTACTGCCTCCTCCTCTTATGGTCACCCTGCTGTGTGTTCCCACTTTCCAGGTGCTTGCACCATGTTGGAAAGCGTTTGTGTGCACGCACAGGGCTACCACGGAGAGCAGGGTGTGCTCACATATTTTTGCCACTTCCTTGGGGGCCAGTCCATCCACCCTCAGATGTATAGCTGTGTGTGTCTCTCAGGCATCCTGTTGTACTGTGTGGGCTTCCTCCATTGGTCAGTGAGTGTCCATTAAGTTGTAGTTCATAAAAGGGAGAGACGAAGGGAACAGCTCACTGTGATCTGTTGCTGATGTCTCTGTATTTTTAAATCTTTTTTCAAAAATTTCTTTTTCTTTTTTTATTGCAGTAATGTTGATTTATAACTTTATATAAATTTCCGGTATACATTGTTATATTTTTATTTCTGTGTAGATTACATCAGGTTCACCATCCAAAGGCTAATTACCATCCATCACCACACATATGTGCTTAATCACCCCATTTGCCCTCCTCCCTCCACTTTTCCCCTCTGGTAACCACCAATCCAATCTCTGTTTCTGTGTGTTTGTTTATCATTGTTTTTATCTTCTGCTTATGAGTGATTTCATATGGTATTTGGCTTTCTCCCTCTGACTTATTTCACTTAGCATAATACCCTCGAGGTCCATCCATGTTTTCACACATGGCTGGATTTCATCATTTCATATGGCTGAGTAGTATTCCATTGTGTATAAATACCACATCTTCTATATCCATTCATCCCTTGATGGGCACCTAGGTTGCTTCAAAGTCTTGGCTATTGTGAATAATGCTGCAGTGAAGAAGGAGGTGCATGTAGCTGTATGCATTCATGTTTTCATGCTCTTTGGAAGAATACCCAGCCATGGAATAGCTGGATCATATGGTAGATTTATTCTTAATTTTTTGAGGACTCTCCATACTGTTTCCCACAGCAGCTGCACCAGTTCGCACTCCTACCAGCAGTTTATGAGGGTTCCCTTCTCTCCACAGCCTCTCCAACACTTATTTTTTCCTGTCTTGTTAATTATAGCCAACATGGCAGTATTTTATGGTACTCAGACACCTATGTTGAATCCACTCATTTATACCCTGAGAAATGAAGAGGTAAAAAACGCCGTGAGAAAGCTCTTCACACAGTAAGAAATTGCAGATCGACTATAAGCAGTAAAGCAGGAAATAAAAATGACTTTATTTCTGTAAGTGGAACAAACATGTTTATTTTTTATCATATGTTATCTTATTCCATCTTATCCATTCCTTCACCTTCAAAGACTTTTATAGTTTACTTAGTCTTTTTACTTGAATTGCATAATTTGATTATAAAACAACTATGTGAACTATATATGGCATGAATGATTATTCTCCCTCTTTTAGAAATGAGGAAATTGTGTCTCCTGGTGTGGTTAATTTATAATCAAAGTGATCTAGCTTTGAAGTACCTAAACCAAAATTCAGAAACAGTTATTTTTGATCCATCATCCAGATGTTTAAATAGCAATTCATGTTGATATATTGAGTAGTAGAAATGTAACACAAAATGCAACTTAAGACAAATAACTTCATGCTTAGCTATGTTTAGCAGTCTGTGCATCTAGGCCTGGCTTTCATTGCTTCTCATCACCCTTTATGACATCAGCAGTATGGCTGCTACACTGTGGCAGAGAGGGTAAGACCTGGCTCTGGAGACAGATCAGCCTGAGCTTATCTTATTTCCCATGCTTACTCATGGCATGACCTTGAGTAAATGACCAAACCTCTATAAGCCCCTGCTGCCTTTCTTTAAGATAAAGACAAAGACAAGCATAATAGGTGTTTACAGTGTTATTGTGAGAATTAAATTAGATAATCTACGTAAAGGTCTTAACCCAGCGTGTTGCACATATACACCCAATATGTTTTACTTGATATTATTGTATACATACTTCAAGTCTTTCCTAACCTTCCACACAGAGGCTGTTTTCTTTTGCTTTTCTATCTCTCCCAAGTTTGAAATATATGCTTCATTTAGCGTAGGGTGGTTTATTTTTTGGCCAATGATACAAAGTGGTATTTACTTATATATTTTCTAACTCTTTCTGTTTCAAATTCCAGGAATGCTAGTGCTTTGGAATCTGAAACATACACGCATGTTCATTCCATTCTTTTCCTGGTTTTACAAATGCTGACCATATCCCTTTTGAGGCTTCACCCTTTAAGAGTCTAGGCTCCCATAATATATAATAAACTTATCCTTTGATTGACAGTTAATCTGTAATTCACCATGTTGCAACATATTGACTTTTTACACTAAGAAAAAAACAACTAAAAATTAATGTGAAAAGCAATTTCTTTACTACAACTATTCAAAATTACTCTCCCAAAACTCCTAAGTTCAGGAGATCATCAAGAAATAATTATTATTTTAGGTCCAAACTTCTATGTATAACAAAAACAACAGTTATAGAGTTCTCAGGCAAAATAAATATTGTCTTCTTTCACTTTGTCGTAGTTTGACAGTCTATAGCTAGGTATAACTGAGACCTTGAATTCTATATATATTCATTTCTCCTGTTAGACAATAAAAGTATAATAGAGATGATTTTCCAATCAACTAAGAAAAAGATCATATTGAGGCTCGCTAAAAAATAGCCTATCTTTTTGCCAGCTTGCCACAATTTTATCTCAAGAGGCTTTTTAGAAAAGCGTTCTTACTTTAGTTGAAACTTGAAATGCACCTTTATTTCTGGTGCAGTTAAAACATCAAATGTCATAAAGGACTGATCTTAGTGCCCCCTTGTTTCTTTTCCAAATCGTTATTAATAATGGTTCAACTAACTTATGAATGCTGCTTAATTTTTAAAAAAATTCAACCTGCTAGAAAAAAGACATGACTAAATGTCACCAGAAGTTTTCCATATGATTTAAAAATTATTACTAATTTTGTTTATAAAGGTAATAGTGTTTCCCTTTTGGACACTATGTAAAATATTTTTCCCTCAAAACATGTATCTATTTTAAAATTTAGAAAAAGATGGGAAATACATAAGAAAATAAAGATGTGTGTGTGTGTGTGTGTGTGTGTGTGTGTGTAAACCCACCTATAAGCACACTACCTAGAGATAGTCACTATCAACATTTTGGTAGATATGCTTTTAGATGTCATCATCTTTTTCTCCTCCTCCACCTCCTCCTTCAGCTTCTTCTATAAACTTGGTTAAACCTCAACCATCTTAAAAGTTACTCTCAGGGGCTAAATTACTTTTTTTGTTGAGCTTACAAGGCATCTTACACAGTAAACTTTTCTGATCCTCAGTTTATTTGTCCAAAAGTGGGCATTTATTCATTAGTGTATGCCCTTATACATACATATATGTGTGTTATGAGACACAAATGTGTAAGAAGAGCATAGTGTCTGACAGGTTGATGGGAGCCTAATAAATGGTAGCTCCCTTCCCTGCCAGTGGGAAAAGGAAAACAGAAGAACAGAAGCTGGAAATAATGTAAGCCTCTGAATTTTAAGCACTGTTGAAAATATACATGTGAAATCAAAAAAGAAGACATATTTGAGATTTTTATTCTGCAACTCATTGTTATACGGCTACTGGCAAGCTACTTGAAAAAATAGTTTTTCACCTCTCTTGAACTCCCCTCCCTCAAGTTGAGTTTTCTTGTTTTGTTTTGTTTTGTTTTAATGGACAATCATAGGATGAACACACATTCATAGGAAACATATTTGTTTTTTTTTTTTTTAATTTATCAGAGGAAAGTAATACTATATAAGCCACAAAGTACTTCTTTATGTACAAACCAGTGCAGATGGAGAAAACAATAATTTCAAAGAAATTTCCTGTTATGTGGAACTCAAAACATTTACAGAGTTATAAGTTACCAACTGGTCACCAGCTGATTCTTTGCAGACTCAGATATTTTCAGCCTGGCCTATCTATGAAAGCAAGTCTACCTTCAAATTCTTTCAAACAATGAAGGCCAAAGGGTTTCAAGAAGAGAATTTCAAAGATTAGAAAGAAATGTAAGAAATTTAACTTGTTGTCTATTTACCTTAAGAGGATACAAAATGGGTTTCATAAAGCACAAAGAGTTTAGGTCAGACAGGCTCAGATTTGAATTTTGACTCAGCCAAGTGTTAGCTAACTGATCTCGAGCAATGTAATGGACCTCTCTATCCCTTGGTTTCCTAATTTATGAAATGAGAACATCCACATTACTGCACTTAATTGAGCTGTACTGAGAATTAAATAACAGAAAGAGTATAAAGGACTTTGCACATAGTAAATACTCAATAAAAAAAGGTGTCATAATTAATTTTACTAACATTGTTTTATTAATGCTTACACCTTAGCCTATGAGTAGAGTCACCATTATGTTCAAATAATGAAATGTTTTAGACAGAAGTAAGTTCCGTAGTTTGGGGATTCAAATAAATCAAGGACAGAAAGAAATTAGGGTCGTAAATCAATTGCGTCCAAAAGATGTAAAGTGAGTGCTTAGGTCAACACTTTAGCCACGAAAAGTGCTCAATTAACATTAGCTATCTTACTCTACCTTCTCCTCTCCTTATTTTTACACTGTCCTTTTTCATTCCATTTTTCTTGGGAACAAGAACTAGATCTTTAAAAGATAAATTTGATTTTTTAAACCTACCATTGCTTGCATATATTTACAAGATGGTCACACATAATTTATGGCAAAACATCTATTTTTAAAGGTCTTTGTATATAGTGAGATCTAACCTATATATGTTCTGAGAGCATGAGAAATGTCAGCATCACATGATATTAAAATCCCAGGGTGAGAAATCTTCTCCTGAAAAGAGATTTCTGAGCTCTTCCTCAAGAATCACAAACTCTATACAGAGGAAGGTCTTTTAGTCTCAGCACCGGGTTTTCCCTTTTCCTTCTTATTCTGGAGGACTGGACAAGACAGAATCCACCATTAGTGAGAGCTTTTGAAATTAGTTCTACTTAGGCATCTCTCAGTTGCTCCAACCAGCTCTCCCATTTGTATCTACAGAGATATTTAAAGGCATTTTAATCCCAGAATACACAGCTGGTGATGGGCTAGCTCTTAGTGTCCAGAGACCTGCTCATTGACCCCGTTAAGTTTCCTTGCTGAGGTAATTACTCACCATTATGCTGTTCCTGCTTGTCAGTGGATGCCGTTTATGACATATTTTGAAGTGAAGTGAGGCTGAGTCACATGTTTGGGCCTTCTGTGATCATGGTTAATGAAAGACAGCAGCAGTGTTCTTGGTCTCCTCTGTTAGGAACTGCAGTCCCCAGAATACCTTATGCCCTGACAACATCTCTGACAGCTATACAGCATCTCAGAAATTTTCACTATCTTTCAGCTAACTAATTTTTTCAATTTAAACTGCTTAATTCTTACAACATAAGGATGTATGTAATTTTATTTCCCTTTTACGGATTAAGAAACAGGTAGAGAGGGGCTGGCCCCATGGCTGAGTGGTTAAGTTCACACGCTCTGCTTCGGTGGTCTAGGGTTTCACTGGTTCGAATCCTGGGCGCAGACATGGCACCGCTCATCAGGCCACGCTGAGGCAGCGTCCGTATAGCACAACCAGAGGCACTCACAACTAGAATACACAACTATGTACTGGGGCCTCTTTGGGGAGAAAGAAGAAGAAAAAAAAGAAGATTGGCAACAGTTGTTAGCTCAGGTGCTGATCTTTGAAAAAGAAACACAAAAACAGGTGCAGAGGTGGAGCAACTTGCTTACATTTACAAGGCTAATTAAAGCTGAAGACAAGATGCAAAATCAAGACTATTTGATCCAAAGCTCTTAATGCCTGACTTCAAACCTTCTATTTCCGAAGCTCTTAGAATTTCATTATGTTCATGATATGGTTTCTTTTCTATAATCCAGATTTGTGATCAAGTCCAACTTAATGACATAAACTTGTTCTTACATCACTAGCGATTTTCTAAAACAGTTGTTTTGTTTCCAAAGTCTTCTTTTCCTTTGTGTCTAAGACAAGCCTTTAATGTACAAATACTTTCTGCCTTAACTCTCAATTATGTTTCCTTTGCACCAGCCAATTCTAATTCTAATTCTTTTTGTAGACAATTGTATGCTACAGAGAGTGGTGGAGATGTAATTTTTTGAAAGCACCTTAGCATGCAAATGCACTCTTCTTCAGATTGTAATAAGTAAAAAATTTTTTATTCTTGTTATGGGAGGACATATAAAAACCTCTTAAACTTAGGAAGATAAGAAGTATGTTTTGATTAAAAGTGCTTTTTGAAGCCTCTTTTCCTACTGTTCTACACTTTTTCCATATTTAATTGTTTTTCCTCTTTTAAAATAAAACTCCATTCTAACTGTAGTGCTGGGTACAAAGAGTGTTCAAGAATATTGCTGTTGATCTGTTTCATACCCACAATCAGGGCAATGCTATGCCTTTTGTGGGCCTTTCATACATTTGTCCTCATGGATTCTTTCCTCTATAAAGGTAATAAAAATTATATTTTATGGCTGCATTGGTGTAAAGACCACTGTTCTCCAAGTTGGGTTACATTCATTTTTTATTCTTATTTTAAAAGAAATTGACATATTTCAAGGGCTCCTAAAACTATCATAGGCCCTGCGCACTGTGCCCACTGTGCCATAATGGATATGTCAGCCCTGTCCATAACATGTGGGCTCCTGAAGGAAACTGATCCAGGCAGGATAATTGACTGTCCCAAGTTTAACGAACTAAGGAGGAGGATAAATCTCTATAAAAGATCACTAGATTTTTTTTTGCCTAGATACTCCAACCACAAGATTTATTTAGCTCCGGTTTTCATTATTTGCCCCCAGAGTTTCTTCATGACATTTTTCATTTCTGTATTTCTGAGGGTGTAGATCAAAGGGTTCAACATAGGAGTTCCTATGGTGCAAAACACAGTCACAGCTTTGTCAGCAGGGAAGGAGGTCACAGGTCTTAGGTACAGAAATGAACAAGGTACAAAGAATAAGATGACAACAGTGACATGAGAGGCACAAGTAGATAGGGCTTTGTGATGCCCTTCAGAGCTATGTGTCCTCAGGGAGCATAGGATGAGGACATAGGAAATAACCAGCATAGAAAAAATGATCAAACAGAGAGACCCACTGTTGGCAGCAATCAGAGGCCCCAAAGTGTGAGTGTCTGTGCAGGCCAGCTCCAGAAGAGGTATTATATCACACATAAAATGGTCAATGACATTGGGGCCACAGAATGGTAACTGGATCATGAACAAAATCTGGATCCCTCCGTGAAGAAACCCTAAAACTACAGCCATTCCCACCAGGAAACCACACACAGGTCTCTTCATGATGATCATATAGTGCACGGGCTTACAGATGGCTACATAGCGGTCATAGGCCATGACAATTAACACAATGATCTCAGTTCCAGCAAAGAAATGTTCAGCAAAGAGCTGAGTCATGCAGCCATTCAAGGATATGGTGCTCTTCTCAGAGATCAAGTCAAAGATCATTTTGGGTGCTATGGAAGAAGAGTATAAACCATCTATAATGGACAAACATGACAGAAAAAAGTACACGGGTGAGCCCAGGGCTGGGCTGATGAAGATGGTGACTGAGATGAGCAGGTTACCTGACAATGTGATCAAGTAGAGGATTAAAAACACAGCAAATAAGACTTTCTGCAGTTCTGGATTCTGGGTCAGACCCAGCAGGATGAATTCTGTTACACTGTTCATGTTTTCCATTGATTCAGCTTGGGTTGTAAGCAAATGATCCATCTGGAAAGATCATAGTATTTCTAAGTGATGATATTTTTAATTCCGTTTAAAATATTCCATCATCTCCTGAGTCCTGGTCTCTGTGACTGGACCTTCCACTCACTGCCATTTTGCAGATAGTTGTAAAGCAGAAAGGAAGGAGGTTAAATTTTCCTTATTCCTATTAATTGGATAGTGGCTATACCTTACTAACACCAGAATACAAGCAAGGTGTTATTACAAATGTTGACTTATGGTTGACTTCCAAAGTTTCTTGATCTAAAAGTCTCACAGATGGCTATATATCACTTTTGCGGACAAATTTCACCAATAACATTTATTTTCAAGTTATTCTTGTCTATTGGCATGAATACCTGTAAGTATATGATCACAATATTCTTTTTTTTTTTTTTCCAAGGAAGATTAGCCCTAAGCTAACTGCTGCCAATCCTCCTCTTTTTGCTGAGGAAGACTGGTCCTGAGATAACATCCATGCCCATCTTCCTCTACTTTTATATGTGGGATGCCTACCACAGCATGGCTTGCCAAGCGGTGCCACGTCTGCACCCGGGATCTGAACCGGCGAACCCCGGGTCGCTGAGAAGCGGAAAGTGCAAACTTAACCGCTGCACCACCGGGCTGGCCCTAAACACAATATTCTTTTAAAAGTCATCTGTGTATCAGATATGAAAGTACCAAGCCTTACTATATTTATACCAGCTGTGTTCTGTGAACTGTTATTCCTTTCTGTCTAGTGAATGCACCTGCACAGACAGACAGAGACAGAGCTGCCGATGGAGTTTTTTTTCCCCTCAAAATGCCAAGGAACTATCTTTAGAACAGCTCTTTGAGCAGCATTCACTCAACAGCCCCAGATGTTGTGTGTGGCTTGACATGACTCTTTCATACTCTCTCTTTCCACATCTTTGAATGTGGACATGTAAGCGGTATGAATTTCCCTGAAATGTTCCCAATGTTTCTTAAATGAATTCTCTGTGCAGTTCTTATTTCATCACATGTAGAAAGGTGCTCTGGATTAGATATATTACTCTACTGACCTTTTACAAGTGGAATTAAATGTCATGAATTCTCCCTGAGTTTCCTACTGACAAGCCTGAAATGTTAGGGTCACCTAAGGTAATACAGTTTTCCCTTTTGGCATAAGTTTAATCAATTAAGATGAACTTGAAGTTTTCATTGCTAACTAGTGGAAATATTGAATATATACAAGAATATATGTACATCTATTTTTGGAAGGATCTGTACATAGACTTTCAAGAGTGAGTACACGTTGTTGTTACAAAAGATCTAAGATATTTTGTTCCTCTCCCCTTATTTTTCTTTTTTCTCCAATCCCTGCGAAGAAACATAAGCACATATTTTTCTTCAAAAATTTCTGAACACAGAATTCAGCATCGTGATCTTTCAGCTTCAATAAAGGAGAGGAAAGATAGCTTTAGTTTTCAGGAAAGCTCAGTCTCTGAGTTGCTTCTTCTCTATCCATGGCTGCAATAGATGGTGACTAAGTTTAGTCATTTTTAATAGATTTAATTCACAAATTCTAACTTCAACGTGGCAAATGGAGGTCATGAAAGGGGGAAAGAATTTCAAATCATTACAAGCAGAAATCCACAGAATCAGTCTTTTTGGTGAGACATAAATGTTAACCACAATGTTGGAAAAGTGACTTTAATAGTTCTCAACAGCGTCTTGTTTGGTAACATTACAGATAGTGTTTTTCATTGATATTTTTGTGTCATTGTGTGCAAATTCATTTTTAGGGAAAAAGATTAACCTTCAATTCATAGAATATAACTACAAAACCTATTTCAGTGAAAATAAATTGGCTAAATTAAGTTAATCTAAATAAAATCAGGAGAAAGATTTAATTCTCACTGACCTGGATCTAGTTGATTGTGGATTCCTCAGTTTTCAGATTAAGCCCAGTCATTGCTTTCTTCTCCTCAGGGCATATGCACCACAGCCACAAATAGACTCCAAGAGCTGCCAAGTGAGACACTGAATTTTTTATCTCTCTAGACAACTTTCCCAATCTTGAACATTTTACGTTATTTTGGTTCCCATTATCAGTCAAGAAATGGTGATAGCTCTAGGATTTAATTTCTACTCACTTTCCTGGTTTCCTGTGAAGGTGTAAATACATCTTCAAAATATATATTTTTTTCAGATCTCTTAGGACTCTATCCAATCCAAATTAAAAACAATGTTCTTCAAGTCAGGAAAAGTTAGTGTATGCAACTACGAAATATATAAGTGAATTGAATCCACTTGATTGGACATTGTTTTCTTAAATAAATTCTGCCAAATTTTTGTTTCCAAAAAGCCCATGAACAGTGTGGAGAGAATTCCTTTTATTCCTGATTTAAGCCCTCCTTCTAACCGACTAGGCTTGGGAACAGTGTCTCCCAAACAAATCTTCAGCTTGTCGGTACACGGACTTTAAGATCCTTCTTTGTAATTTTTCTTCATTTACTCTAGAGAAATGTTTAAATAGACTTTCTGGAAGTGAAGGATTTGGTAATGCATTGACCTCACAAGTACTCAGAGGATTAGTAATTGGCCCTGTTGGAGTCGTTGCTGAAGCATCAGCCAAGGTCTTTCATTTACTCCCACCTGGCACCCACAAACATTATTAGAGACCAGTTTTAGAAATCCAGTTGAGCTTTGGTTAAACTTATGTCTCCAGCTATAGTTTAGGATGAGACTTGGGTAAGGTAAGTTGGAAAGATTCATGACAGGGCTTTGTTGCTCATTTTGGCATTGGTGAGCCTGGCATAGGAATATAGAGTGGTTTTAGACATAGGCCAGAGTTGAGAGAATGGATTTCTCTCGAAAACATGACTGTTCTGAATAAGGTCGTCCTGAGAATAGAAATGCTAGTCTTCAAGGTTATGTGTCAGATTGCCCTGGGAGATTGTCACATTTTTATTAGTGACTGACCAAGAAGACTTAGATGGCAAGGTTCCCAGCTATCAAAGATTTAGTAACTTAAAATTCATAGACATAGCAATTTCCTTTGGGGTGAGATCCTAGACGACAGATTCTTGTGATGTAGTCAGGGGAGTATAGTTTTTCTCTCTACTCCACGGAGAGAGAATCATGAGGACTTAGAGTAAAGTAAGTGCTTTACTATGCTTTCACACAGTAGCCATTGAGAAAATCACACTCAGCGAAGCACTCATGTATAAAGACATCCAGAGTTAGAGAATATAAACTCTATAGAAAGGAGGCTCCACTACCATCTTTTCTCTCTCAGCTTCTGAGGCGATGAAGAGCTGGCTGGAACCCTGCAAAGAATCATCTTTCTTTGTTATCAACCATAATCTTTAAACCAAATTGACATGCTTCTGTAGTCCAAAACCAGAAAGGAAATCTATGCTTTCAACTCTATCCTCGACAGATAACAATTTTTCTGTCTGTTTACTGCCAACCTCACTCATAGTCTGTCCCTCTTCCTTGGTACTTTTTTTATTGTGATACAATATACATAACATAAAACTTACCATTTTAATCATCTTTTAAGTGTACAGTTCAGTGGCATTGAGTACATTCACATTGTTGTGCAAACATCGCCAATCATCTCCCAGAACTTTTTTCATCTTCCCAAACTGAAACTCCATATCCATTAAAAACAATTATTCCTCATGACCCCTTCCCAAAGCCCCTGGAAACTGCTATTTTACTCTTTACTTCTATGAGTTTGACTATTTCATATAGCTCATGTAACTGGAATAATGTGGTATTTGTCCTTCTATCACTGACTTATTACACTTAGAATAAAGACTTGAAGATTCATCCATGTTGTCACAAATGGCTGGACTTTCTTCTTTTTTTAAGGCTGAATATTCCATATGTGTATATATCACATTTTTAAGCCATTCATAATGGACATTTAGGTTGTTTCCACATCTTGGCTACTGTGAATAATGCTGAAATGAACATAGGTGCGCAAATAATTCCTTGAGATCCCGATTTCAGTCCTTTTGGATAAATCCCAGAAATGAGATTACTGAATCATACAGTAGTTCTATTTTTAATTTTTTGAGCAACCTCCATATTGTTTTTCATAAAGGCTGAGCCAATTTACATTCCCACCAACAGTGCACAGTGTTGCCTTTTCTCCACATCCTTGCCAACACTTGTTATTTCTTGTCTTTTTGGTATTAATCATTTTAACAGGTGTGACGTGATATCTTATTGTAGTTTTGATTTGCATTTCCTTATGATTAATGATTTTGAACACCTTTTCATATACTTTTTGGCCATTTGTATATCTTTTTTGGAGACATTTCCATTTAAGCCCTTTGTCCATTTTTAAAATTGGGCTATTTTTGCTGTTGAGTTGTGCAAGTTATTTTTATTTTGGAAATTGACCCTCATCAAATGTATGGTTTGCAATTATTTTCTTCCATTCTATAGGTTGACTTTTCACTCTCTCAGTTGCTTCCTTTGTTGTAC
>NW_025798464.1:0-27254 GCF_021613505.1 Equus quagga | reverse complement strand
TCTGGTTGCTATTTCTCTGCCAAGCAGGCACAATGATGCCTTTTACCAGCTATAGTCTTTACCATTTGCCTTCCTAGAGAAGCTTCAGTCAAAACCAAGAACCAAACAGCACCTTGAACTTCCAGCTCAGTGTTGAACCACTGATGGTGCCTTCGTGATAGTTCCTTTCACAGCAGGGCAGTGAGGAGTTACTTTTTAGAAGTAAGGAATTTACTTTTTTGAAAGCTGTTCGAGTGAAGATAGGGGCAACTACAATTAATGCTTTCTTTTTCTTTGCCAGTCTACTTCCCTCATTTAAGTCCGCAACAAATATTTGAAAAATTTGTCAGATGTGGTCTATTTCCTTAAATAAGAGCGGGACTAGTAAATTTAAAATAATAATAATAGAAATTATTGAGAACTAAAGAAATGAAAGAAAAAAGTATTTAAGTCTTAAAGTTAGACTGTGGTTAAGAGAAAGGAAGAGCAAGGCTATTCCCAGCAGAGGAAACAATGTGGGCAAAGGCCCAGACACGAGGATAAGAGACATTTTACATGTAAAATGGAGAGTAAGGGCCTGGAGTCACAGACGCCAGTTCTAGTTTGACTTCTAGAACACTTTTTAGCTGTGTGATTCACTAAGGATGATTTATTGTTTCAAGGGTACATTTGTATTTAGAAAAATATTGAATTTATATATTTATACATGCAATTTAATAATTATACAAAATGGGTACACATATATACTGCACTTTATACTTTTATGAATAACTTATATTGATAACCTTGCATGTCAGTATATGAAGATTTATCTTATTTCAATTATCTGATATTTCAACAATGCTGCAGTGAAAATATTCACATGTTTATATGGATATATGTTTCTGTGAGATAAATTTTTAAAATAGAGTTGTAGAATCAAAGAGTACGAGCGTTTTACATTTGAACAGGTGTTGGTAAATTCTTCTTTCAAAATGCTTATTTCCAACAATAATGTATTAGAGAGGATTGTTCTTTTCATCACTTTTTGTCTTTCTTCTTTATATTCATTTCTTAATTTTCAATTGTATTATTTTTCTTTTATCTTTATTATCTTATAGGCATGCATTGCATATTATAAAATAATTCAGAAAAATTTTCAGCAAACATTTAAACCACCAATCTAACATATTATTGACTAAATATTACAAATTTCAAGAAAAAATAATACTTCCAATTCTTTTTTAAAATTTTCCTTAAGCAGAGATCAGAGGCCATAATAGGAAAGGAAAGAGAGCAAGATCTTTGAGGCCTAGGAAAAAGGAGAGAGAACGAGAAGGAAAGAAACGGAAAGAGAATGGGAGACACAGGCACACACTCAGAGAGAGAGAGAGAAGTAAAACTGGAAAAAAAAGGCATCAGAGAATCTCATGTAACTGTTTCCAGATATGTTATCTACTCCCTTTCTTCCTGCTTATTAGCACATTTTGGAAACCTGCACATTTTATTTTATTTACCAATTTTCATTCTAAGATAGAGGCCCATTCATTTAACTTTCAAAAATTTGCTCAAAAGGGTACAAAACAGATGAAGCAAAACAACCTGATCAACTCAGGTTAGAACTCAAGTTCATAACTCCACGTTCCTTAATCAGAGAGCAAGTATTGCTTACAGATTAAGCAAACATATTAAGAATGGATTTTCGACATATTTAAGACTAATAGATATGTATGCACTCATTCAATGTAATAAACTAGTATTTACCCTATTTTGAGTAATTTCTGTGCTGTAATTCTACACAATAACTAAAGCCTACATATTAAATACTTACCGAAACAATAAAGATGATTCTTAGAGCTTAGTTTTAAGTTGGTCAAAAATGGAAAGTTGTACAAATACAGGTTCTAAGGTCATTTCAGTTCTAACTTCTTACCAAATTCAAGATTCATTCATATGAAGTAACCTCAGAGAGTCCAAGAACCGGGTGAAATTATTCCAGCTTGTTTGTCTAACTGTGGAGGCAAGATGTCTGGGACATAAATGAAGAAAATGTAATCAAATTATTATGTCTTGGTCAAATTTGTCAAACTGAATTTTACTGCTTTCAAAGAGACATTTAAAACAAAGCCTTAGGTATTTATGACCCTAATGAAAAAACCTTTCTGGTTTACCAAGGGATTTGCATTCTCTCCAATTAAGGATGATTGATAAAAGGCACCCAAATACAGTGTTTACTGAATCCTTCAGGTCCCTTTCTGAATCCTACTTGACTGTATTCTTAGATCAAAGTAGAAATAGTTTTCGTTCAGTTTCTTAGACCATACATGATGAATATAACATTCTCCTTTGGGTGAAAGACCTGGGCTATAAGAGGTCAGAGTGCCTGTTTGAGCAGCTGTGACAGCACAAACTTGCATCATTCTAGTTGCATCCCTTGAGGCTGATTCTCCACCGATGGAGTTACTAATCCTTAATCCAATGAATTTCCACCCACCTACTTTAATAATAGGATGTTTCCGGGGGCATGAACATTGCGGGGACCAGACCAACATGCTGCTCCACAAGCAGAAATCTAGGTCACAGTATTAACCATTTAGTCATTTGTTCTTGTACTGTGATCTGCACCTCAGTTACCGAATGGCCACGTGTTGTCATCCAGCAGAGTCATATGCTTCTTGACATTCATTGCTTTGTTTTTTCTCCACTTGGAATAATTGCTTTTTTTTTTTAAAGATTTTATTTTTTCCTTTTTCTCCCCAAAGCCCCCCGGTACATAGTTGTATATTCTCCATTGTGGGTCCTTCTAGTTGTGGCACGTGGGACGCCACCCCAGCGTGGCTCGATGAGCAGTGCCATGTCTGCGCCCAGGATTCGAACCAACGAAACACTGGGCCGCCTGCAGTGGAGCGCACGAACTTAACCACTCGGCCACGGGGCCAGCCCCTGGAATAATTTCTTTTTAAAGCTCAAGAGTTATTTGATAGCAATTGGTATTCTTGAGCAGTTCTGCAACTAAGTGGAAAGCAAGGTTTGGTTCCTTAAAGAATTCCCAACCTATCCAGATTCTCTACCCTGAGACAGTCAAACTGACTTACACTATCTCCTAGAGTCATTGTTTTCTGATTTGCTGTTGCCAATATTTCTTTTTTTATCTCATTCATAATTACTTTAGCACCTCCCACATTGAGCTCTTGGTGTCTTTCAATCAGACTCTGATTCATTGGCTTTGATAGTATTTAGATACTTGCTTATGCCCTGGATAAAATGACATGTTTTCAATACTTTTCCATTGTTGACCCTTGACTTGCCCTTGGTTGTATTCAGCTTCCCAGGCAGGACATGACTATCAGATGATGAAAAAAGAAAACAAAAACCAGGAATCTTTTATTCTCATTCTAATTTCTGCTACTTCCAATTTTCAGCAACAATTGCAACTTTTATTATTTTTAATAGTTCAAGAATTGCTTGTGATATTCTTCAGGAACTAGATTTTCTGGAAGCAAGTGTAGTTGCTCACAAATCTAACAAGCAAAGCAGTCCTTAGAGCTGCAGTCACCCAGCAGTGAGACTGTCGCACTCTCGCATTAACAAATCTTCAACAGACTCAAAGCAGATTGAGAGACACACAGAGCTTTTGGGAAAAGAAAGGTATTGTGAGGATTTGACATAAAATATCATATTCAAAAACTCCATGTTTCTCTGTCAAGTATACATTTTGTATTTTCATGGAGGAACATTATTGCTAAAATTATTGCTTACCATTGATGAAGTGCTGCAACAACTTTATCATAATTTTCCAACTAGTCCAATTATTTTTTTAATGACTGAAGGTATAATTGATGTTGGATTAACAAAAGTTATCTACAAGAATTTACACACCAAATAAAGCTATAGTCTGGTACACAGAACACTGAATTGAAGTTTAAAGATACAAATTAGAATACTTTGTCTGCTACTTACCAGTTGTGGAACATTGGGCATAAGGAGATTACTAATCTTCTCTTAGTCTTATTTGCTCATCTGTGGACAAGAGCTTAAAGAAGATGGCCTCTGTGGTATCACCTTCCAAGCCCCTCAGGAGCACAACTAATGGAAGGAACCTGGTGTACACCCAGAGACCAAGACATAGGGAATGTGGGAAATGTGGCTTTGAGCATTCCAGCACCTTCCAAAGTGAAGGTAGATGGAACAGATGTCAAGGGAGCCAATGCAAGTGCTAAACACGAGTTCAAAATATGGACTATATCTGTTCATAGGAAAGAATCAATTTTTCATGCAGGGAGATCTTTAAAGTCTTTATTAAAGTGGTAAAAAAAACAGTTGGAATTTCTTGATGATTAGAATAGTTTCCATCTTTAGTGCTTAGCACTGAATGCTAAGCCATTTTGCTAAAAATGTAGTAACAAAGTGATCATTTTAGCTAATGGTCAATTTTTCAAATTTACTAAGTAACCAGTATTTAAAAATATGTGAAAATATTCATATGGTTGATAATAATTTATACACAATGAGATACTTTAAAAAGTTCTGCAAATTTTGGTGACTTGTTGAAGTCTAGTCTAGATTTGCTTAATTTCAGTTCAATTTATTTTCATTATATATGACCAAAGATCTGAGCCTACCAAGTTTTTTCATACTTTAGCTCTACACATTGTAGAAATTTATTTATTCTTTCCACAAATATTTATTAACTATTATGCACCAGAAATATGTTAGGTCTTCGCAATAAAACAGTAAAGAGAATGAATAAAGATTCATGACTTCATGAGCTTAGATTCTAGTGAGGGACAGAGAAAACAAACAATAAACTAACACATCCATAGATAGCATGTTTCATTAGCAGTTAATATGTACCGTGGAAAACTAAAACTAGAGGATGATAAAGAGGATCACCAGGGCTGAGGACAGTCTGCAATTTTAAATAGGTGGTCAGGTGGTCTCTGTGGAGGGCATCACATTTGAAGAAGCATTTGAAGAGGATGAAGGGCTCAGCCATGTGGTTATCTGCTTGAAGAAGTGTGTCTGGTGGGTTCCACGGACAGTAAGCTGACCAGTGAGGCGGGAACCCGGAGAGTAGGAGGAGATGAGGTCAGAGAGGGGGTGACGTGTGCAGATCACTTAGGACCCTGTAGATTGCATTAAGATTCATTTTTTATGAGAGCAAATTTTTTTCTGATTGCTGCAAGGTTTCTCTGTGAGGCGGAAAGTAAAGCCTTTGGTTGAGACTGAGGAAAGAGAAGAAGGTATCGGGTTTTAAAGACAGAGGGAGAAGTGGAAATAGCCCTTTAGGCCATGCAGTCCTTTATCATTAATAGTCCTAATAGTCTCTTAGTCGCTTTAGGACAGCGAGAGAGTAAACTGACTGTGCACCTGCACGTGAAGGTCTAGCTAAATGGACTGCTCACCGGCAGCGTGATAGTCTAGCAGCATTGACGGGCTCACTTGAGATCCAGGTCATGAATTTAGAGAAACCGGTTATTGTGGCCCCAAAATACCACGCACAGGATACAATACGACCTGGTTAAAGATTCACACAGTCCATTAACATTTTCTGAAGACGCAAATCTACACAATCCTCTAGGACTAGGTGAAATGGAAGGAGCTGTGATTATTATTTGACCTCAGCGCCACCTCGTGGTGAAATCGCGTAAGGGGCAAATTAATGAAAAGGTGGTAGAGCCGCAGAATTACCACGCAGGAGGTCGCCCTAATCTGAGCAAAGATGAGATTGTGTGGCTTGTTCCTCTACCTGTTTAGGAAATTGTCCTGGAAATTAGTATTTATCTGAGCGTTTATCATAGCATTGGCTTAGCTTATTTGTCCACAGGTGTGACAAATTTCCCACTTTTAGAAAAATGTATTGTTAACTCTTTTCAGTAATAAGCCTTTCCTTTTCCCTTCAGATTCAGAGTCTTTGTCTCTTTATCTGTTCCTGAAAGATCTGAAGGGTGTTGTGCTTGAGATAAAAGTTCTGTAAATGGTGTATTTGGTACCTTCTCCAAACAGATTTCAAAACATCTTAAATCTGGCAGAGAGGGAAGTGTGAAATATTTTCCCGATTTTATCCCAAATGTTTGTTGCTAACTCTTCCTATAATTAGCAAGATTCTTCCACTTTATTTCCCCTATAACTGTAAATGAGGTTCAGATCAGTTTTTTTTTTTTGACTGGCACCCGAGCTAATGACTGTTGCCAATCTTCCTTTTTTTTTTTTCCTGCTTTTTCTCCTCAAATCCTCCTAGTACATAGTTGCATATTTTAGTTGTAGGTCCTTCTAGTTGTGGCGTATGTGATGCTGCCTCAGCATGGCCTGATGAGTGGTGCCATGGCCGCACCCAGGATCCAAACCTGTGAAACCCCAGGGCTGCCTAAGCAGAGTGCACGAAAGTAACCACTGGGGCACAGGGCCAGCCCCTCAGATCAGTTTTCATGGAATAGATTGTTAAAGTCACTTTTCTTACACTGTTTCGTTTTCCACCTAGACTATGTTAGAATCCCAGGACCACAGGGCTGGCTCACTTTGCCTCTGCTCTTCGGATGACCATTCCCAATCTCAGAGGTCAGGAAAGTTACTCAGGTTGATAGATACCTGACAACGCAGAATTAGCACATTATAGATCTAGTTCTTAAAATCTAATGGTTATTTCCTTAAGATGAGGACTTTTTTGATACATTTCTGATATTGCTCATAATCCACGAGGCTTTAAAAATTGCAATACACTCTTCCTTTATCCCGGTTTGGAGCTGTTTTATTGAGACACGCATACCTTTCAGGGGATTTAGGAGGGAGGTTGTGGCTATACTAAGTGGACATTTAAATTTGGGTTTTTAATATTTGGTACATGGATGGGAAAGCATTAAAATGGAAATTCTCTTGTGACAAAACAAATGTTTTACAATAAGGAAAAATGAGTTAATGTTGACTTTTTCTGACATAGAAATCATATTATTTGTCTTTGCACATACATTTACCACTTCTTGTGGCCTTCATTTCTTTCAGTGGACCCAGATTTCCATGTATTATTATTTGTCTTCTGACTGAAGGACTTCCTTAACCCTTCTTGTAGTGAAGTCTATCATTGATGAATTCCTTCTCTTTTGTATATCTGGAAGTCTCTACTTCATCTTTGTTTTTGCTAAGTCAAATTCTGGGTGGACGATCTTTGTTTGAGTACTTCAAAGATTTTGCTCCACTGTCTTATTGTTTCTGATGAGAATTTGGCTATAATTTTTATCTTTATTTCTCTGTAGATAAAGTACATTTTCTTTTTGGCTGCCTTTAACATTTTCTCTTTATCCCTGCTTTTGACCAGTTTGTTATGATGTATATTATAGTGAAATTTCTTCTATGAATTTTTTACTTGGGGTTTGTTGGGTTCTTGGATGTGGATTTACAGTTTTCATTAAATTTGGGGAAAAATGGCCATTAGTTCTTTAAATATCTTTTTTATCCCTTCTCCTATTCTATTCTTTAAGGATTTCGGTTACTCATATGTTAAGCTGTTGAAGTTTTTCCAGAGCCCATTGATGCTCTGTGTGTTTGTTTTCAGTCCATCTTTTCCTTCATTCTTCATTCCAGATAGTTCCTATTGCTAAGTCTTCAAGTTACTAACCTTTTCTGCTGCAGTGTCAAATCTTCTGCAGTGTTCACTTTTCTGTTAATCTGCCATCCAGTACGTTTCTCCTTTCAGTTACTGTATTTTTCATCACTAGAATTTCAACTTGAGTATTTTTTTATATTTCTATACCTCTATTTACCATTCAATCCTGTCTCTACTTTCTCGAAAATATTTAAAATAGTTATAATAATTTCTATGTACCCACTTACTAATTCTATAATCACTGCCATTTTTTTGTGTTGATTTGAATTGCTTTTTCTCCCTATATTGTGGATTTGTATTCCTGCTTCTTTGCACACTTGATAATTTTTGATTGGAAGTTAGGTATTGTGAATTTTACCTTATTTGCTGGGTATTTTGCATTACTATAGTTATTCTTTAGTTTTGCTAGATGGGTAACTAAATGTTGTTAGAGCAGTATTTATTTTTGAGCAGTATTTAGCTTTTGGTTAACTTTTCCTCACTACTGAGGCAATGCATTTCTGAATACTCTACCCAGTGTTCTGTGAATTATGAGGTTTTCTATTTTGCTGAGTGAGAAACCCAAACTGTTTCAGGTTGTGTGTGAGTTACCGTGGTTGCTTCCTCTAATATCACTAATCCTGCGTGATGTCCGAACCATACTCAACATCCTAAAGATCTCGACTCTCCACAAGTCAGCCTATATATTAAAGAGTTCCCAAGTAAAATTACTAACAATATACTTCTAACTAGAGAGTTTGTTCATATTGAAAAATAAGTATGCAAAACATGGACCAGTAAGTTTGAACAAAAAAATGGAAGAAAGTGTTACCAATGTTAAAATATAGCATGTAGCTACAATAATTACAAAAAAGTGTTGTTAGCAATAGAATAGACGTATCAGTGAGACTGAACATAAACCCCTGAAATAGGACATAATAGATATGAGATTTTGGAATGAGGTTTAAGGTGGTCTCTCGAATTAGTGGAAAAAAATAAAGAACTATTTTTCTTAATGTCTCAGTTTTCCTGTGAGTGCACCCTGCTTTAATTTTCCACTGGATGATACAGGGACCTTGGGATATGAGTCATCTTATGGAATTAAAAAAATCTTTTATTACAGAAAATTTTATATATATATAAATATATATACTAATTAATATACATATTGATTAAGAAGGGAAAAGTATGGCTGTCTGGGGACCAATCTTCTCTTGTTTGATCATCACACCTTCCCCCCGGGTGTCTCTCCAGTAGAGTGAACGCAAGGCTGAGTTGCCGGAATTGTATTTCTCGGTGGAATATTTGGGAAGCAAGTCCAATTTGCTCTTGTTTTAAATCAGGTGGAAGAGGCTCAGTGGCTTAGTCTTAGCATTCCCTAGCCTGAGGCTGCAGGAGGTGCAGATCCTCCATGTGGTGATTCCTGAGACCTATGAACTTTGATTGGTAGCTGGGCCTTCATGCTAACTGGGAAACCTGCATGAACTGAGGGCTATTCTGGCGTTATTTGCGTTTCTGTGGTCAGAACAGAAAAAGGAACTGTGATAACAGCAAAGCCACAGAAACATTGGGGTGAGTTTTATTTTTGTGAGCATGTGCTTACTTTGCATGATGACTACAATTCCACTTTGAAATCAAAGGGAATGTTGCCATGAAGCACATGGGATCTTGCAAAGTGCTTTCTCATTGATCTGGTCTTTGCCTGGGACAAGCACAGTGCTAGGGATGGATTCAGGGATGGAGAGGGTGTGGTCTCAGTCCTTGGGGATCTTTATACTTTCAATATTTACTGAACATCTACAGTGTACCAAATACCATGCTAAGAATTCTAGAGAAGATGTATATCCACTCTTCATTTTTTCTATCTATAATCATTGAATGCTATTTTTTGGAGGCTCTTCAGTAAGCACTGGAGATGTAGTGGTAGCAAGATGTAATCTCTGCCCTCAGGAAGCTCACGTTTTGGTAGGGCAGATGGTCACATAAAACAACTACAATTCAGGGTGAAAAGTACTGTGATTCCAAAATATCCTGAAAGAAGAGGGCCATGGACTGGAAGGGTCTGTGAACTGTGGAGATGGATTTCCTGTCTCTGGGACGACTCCAATGTTTCACAGAGGATGGGAGCTTATGTTCTCCTGGGATGGGCTGGGAGTGGGATTCATGGCATCTACGTGTGATGTCAGTATTATCTTCATGCTACAGTTTGGACCTTGAGACTCTGAAAGGCTAAAGAGCTGTCTAAATATCACATAGATGCTACTTAAAGAAACCTGGATATAAACCCAGGAGTCCAGACTGGTAACAGTGCTTTCTTCCATGAATGGCTTCTTGGTAAACTTCCCCCGCTGATTTGAGAGTTTAGGATTGTCTCTGCCCTCCATTTGTCTCTGCAATTGTACATTTTATCAGTGATTTCCTTCTGGCTCATGGTAGCCCTTAATCTTCTGAGCCTGACCCCAATCCCTGCAGGAACGAAGGTTTGTGACATGAGTGGATGTCATGTGCCTCTTAGTCTCACGTGCCCTGGAGTCTTACTGTACAAGGGGCTGTGTTGATACACAGAGACCTCAGTCACCTTGGAGAAAGTCCAGCATGGACAAGGACAAGACTGTCTGCAAATCAGTCAGTGCACATTCTTTTTTTTTTTTTTTTTGGAGGAAGGTCAGCCCTGAGCTAACATCTGCTGCAAATTTTCCTCTTTTTGCTGAGGAAGACTGACCCTGAGCTAACATCCATGCCCATCTTCCTGTACTTTATTTGTGGGACGCCCGCCACAGCATGGCTTGCCAAGTGGTGGTACTTCCGCACCTGGGATTGGAACTGGTGAACCCTGGGCCACCAAAGCAGAACTGTGCACTTAACCGTTGTGCCACCAGGCCAGCCCCTCAGTGCACATTCTTGGTAATGCCTGAAGTGTTGGAAGGCTGGGATGGAGAGAGGCTTGTGTCAGAGCAAGACCAGGCACTCTGAGTGGACAGGTGGTTTATATTTCAGTAGCTACTGGGGGTATATGATTAGAGCAAATGAAGGCACCAGTAAGGAGAAGAATTGTACATGAATTGAGCTGGATCCTAGAAAGAGACAAGATCATCCAGTGACCAGGCGTAGAAGGAGAAAATTAGGAGGAGAAAGTAGAAATAAGAGGGGGTGCTGAGTGTCAAGGGACATTTCTGAAGATTGTGAAGGGAAATGGAAATGTGAAAGTACCATTCCATAAACCAAGGATGGAAAGAGAGCAAAAGGAAGTGGCATGAAGGAAAACTGCAGGCAAAAGGCAAAATCATTGAAAGGCAGCAGAGAGACATGTAACATGGAGAGAACAACACTATCCTTGTACCCCACATCATCCAGTGAGGCATTTATTTCCTAATAGATCTCCTCTCCTCTGGTCTGTTTCTACTAGTCCTATGTTTACAAAAAATGACTTTCCTTGTAGTTGACTAACATTCCTGATGATTCCCCATTGTCTGTCAGATAAACCCTAGAGTCCATAACAGTCCTTCAAGAATTGGTACTAGACTCTATCTCCAGGTTTATCTTTGTGATTCTCTGGTTTACTCCAGCTACAGATGGATGAATTTTTATAGCTTTGTATACTCTGCTGCCTTTTTGGAATGCTCTTCCCTTTTTGTACATGTAACTAACTCCTATTCATTTGTCAATTTCCAGCTCGCAAGCTTTTCAGATGTGCAAGGGATTATTATGTAATTCACCCACTGAATGAAGGAATCTTTTATTTTGTATTTTCAGATCACTCCACTCAATTACTGCCTCCTGGTGGTGACCATATGGCTAACACGTACAATGTGACTGAATTCATTTTTCTGGGACTTTCTCCTAATCAGGAGGTGCAGACTGTTTGTTTTGTGCTATTTCTGCTCTTGTACACAGCAATTGTGCTGGGGAATCTCCTCATTGTGCTCACGGTCATGACCAGCAGAAGTCTTGGTTCCCCCTTGTACTTCTTCCTCAGCTACCTGTCCTTCGTGGAGATCTGCTACTCCTCCGCTTCAGCCCCCAAACTCATCTCAGATTTGCTGGCTGAAAGGAAAGCCATATCTCTGTGGGGCTGCATGACACAGATTTTCTTCATCCACTTCTTTGGTGGCACTGAGATGTTCCTGCTCACTCTGATGGCCTATGACCGCTACGTGGCCATCTGTAAGCCTCTGAACTACACTACCATCATGAACCGGCAGGTGTGTGCTATCCTGGTTGGAGCAGCATGGGTGGGGGGCTTTGTGCATTCCTTTGCCCAAATCCTTCTCATCTTCCACTTGCCCTTCTGTGGCCCCAATGTGATCGACCACTATTTCTGTGACCTGCTTCCTCTGCTCAAACTTGCCTGCTCTGACACCTTCCTCCTTGGTCTTCTGATCGTTGCTAATGGGGGGACTTTGTCTGTGGTCAGCTTTGTGGTCCTCTTAATCTCCTATGTGGTCATCTTGGTCCATTTGAGGTCTCGAAGCTCTGAGGGGCGGCGCAAGGCCCTCTCCACTTGCGGGTCCCATATCACTGTGGTTTCCTTGTTCTTTGGGCCCTGCATCTTCATCTATCTGAGACCTTCTACGACTCTGTCTGAGGACAAGATGGTGGCCGTGTTCTACACAGTGATCACTCCACTCCTCAACCCTGTCATCTACTCCCTGAGAAATGCAGAAATGAAGAAGGCCGTGAAGAGGCTGTGGATCAGGACAATGAATCTAGATGAGAAATAGAGGCCAAGTCTTGGTATTGATCCCTGGGTTTAGAATGATGCTGAGTCCAAACTGATGGGGCAGAATGGGATGGAGAAAAGTTCACATTACTTGTTAGCTCTACAGTTATTTTAACTGGTTCCCATCTTCAAACCCCTTGTTCTAATCACTTGTAAAATATTTCCTCTTATGGGTGTACTATGCCTTAATTAACCATTTTCTGTTAGATGTTTAGGTCATTTCTATTTTTTTACTACTATAAGTAAGTCTGTGGTGAGATTCTTGAATAGAAGAAACCTTATACTTCTGATTTTCTTTCAGACTCACTTGCTACAGTAAATTTACTATTTTAAAAGCTATAATGACTTTATGAATAGTGTTAAATTTATTCTTATAAAAGTCGTAATAATTCACCTTCCTTTTGAAAATGCTCTTGACAGAATTGAACAGTCATTAAAATTTTCTTGATGAGAAATGAGATTTGGCATAGTCTCAAAATATCTTCCCACAAGATGTTTATTAATTGTGAGAGGAAAAATATAAGTCTACAATGGAGAAACATGGAAGACACTTCCTTAAACAGTTACTCAAAGTCAACATCGTCAATATTGAGACTGGAGAGGCACGCAATACTCTGATATTCTTACCCAAAATACATAACCTGAGTCTAATAATGACAAGATATCAGGCAAACCTCAATTGAAGAACATGCTGCAAAATTACTAGCTTGCATTCTTCAAAAGTAGCAAGACAAAGAAATTGAAGAACTTTTCCAGATTACAGATAGATGATAACTAAATGCAACATGTGATCCTTGATTAGATCCCATACTTGACGACGGTCATTAGTGGGTGAAAACACTGAGATGAGATAATAGCATTGTGGCAAAGTTAATTTCCTGATGTTGATAATTCTAGTGTGTTTATGTCAGAGAATGTCCTTGGATTAAGGAATTATTTACTAAGGTATTTAAATGTAAATGGTGATGATGTCATCAAATTTCAAACATTTTAATTAAAAATTCTATCTACCTGTCTATCCATTTGTCAATTGAGAGAATGAATAATAAAGAAAACGTGCTAAAATATTAGTATTTGGGAAATTTGGATTAAAGTTATACAAGAATTCTTTGTATTATTATTACAACGTTTTTGTAAGTCAGAAATTATTTTGAAATATAATGTTAAAATATTTTACAAATTACATAGACATGTTTAATTTGCATTTTTTGTGAGTGAGGAGGGTTTTAATGTTCAATTAGCTTTGAGTCTTATATGCAAAGTTTTCAATGTTCAAACCTTTATATTTCTGCACAGTAAAATCTATCAGTTTTTTCTTTGATTCTGCCACGTATCTGTGTTTAGATTATTTTGCGTGATTAGTTAAATTTATATTTTCTTTTAAAAATACTTAAATTTTTAATTTAATTTTGTGCAATGGTGATATATTCATAAGGTTTTTAAAAATCAACAAAATAAAAAGGCACACAAGTACAAAATTTCATTCCATTTCTTTCCCCATATGTAAGCTTCCCCTTTCCCATGTCCCCACTAGATAAGCCGTTTTCTGTTTCCTGTATATTTTGGAGTTTAATGAAACACGAGTATAATATACATGCTCTCATTTATCTCTACCTTTTGTACGAACAATAACATAGTATGTAAACAGATCTGAAACTTGCTTTATTTGCTTAATATATCTTGGAGATTTTTGTATATTAGTACAAGGAAAACTTCCTCCTTTTTTTCTTACAGTTTTGTGGCCTTCATTGAATGGACGTACCATCATTTGCTTAAGTAGTCTTCTACTGATAAATATTTGGATTGTTTCCAAATAGTGTTACAGTGAATAACCTTGATTTAAATATATGCATCTAAACTAGGATTTATCTCCAGAAATGAAACTGCTGGATTATATGTATGCATGTTTAATTTGATAGATATTATCAAATTACCCTTCTTAGCAGTTGTATCTATTTGTATTCTCACCTACAATTCTCTCTTTCCTGTAAAACATTTTATTAAATTTGGGATTTTGCTTATATGATAGTTGAAAAAATGGGAGATAAATAATTTTAATTTAAATTTCCCTTATTTTAAGTGAAGTTGAACATCTTTTCATATATTTAAAGTCCATTTGCATTTTCTGTAAACTTTTCCTATCATTTTCCCATATTTACATTATGGTTCTTTTTATCATGTTCCAAGACCTAACTATATACATATAAATTTGTCCTTTCTGATAGGAATTGTGGACTTTCCCTCTGGTTTGTCCTTGGCTTTCTGGCCTTGTTTGTTGCATCTCTCTGATACACAGCAGTCTTTGGATTATGTAGTTAATCATCATCATGTTCCTTTATGTCTTCTAGAACAGCCAGACCACTGCGGTTCTTATTACGGAAGCTTTATGAATGTTTTGATATCTAGAAGGCTAGTTTCTTCTCTTTCAAATTCTTCTGGGCATTGTTTCTCCATATAAACTTCAGATTTAGTTTTACTTCTCTTCCTGTTCTGTATCCCCCAAAGAACTTATTATTATTTTGATTGATGCCATATTACATTTATAAATGTATTTAGAAAGGATCAATATCATAATAATCTTTCCATCTAAGACCATGGTTTGTCTTTTCATTTGCTGAAATCTTCTTTTGTGTTCTTCAACAGAGTTTTAAAGTTTTTAATAAATCTTTAAAAATTGTATTCTTTTATTTTCTGGCTGTTTGACAAATAATTGACATATAACATTGTGTAAGTTTAAGGTTGTACAGTCTGATGATGTGATGCACATATACATTGAAAAATGATTACCATAATAGGGATAGTTAATATCTCCATCACCTCACATAATTCCCACTTTTTTGTGTGATGACAACATTTAAAATCTACACTGAGCAGGGCTGGCCCCATGGCCAGTGGTTAAGTTCGCGCACTCCGCTGCAGGTGGCCCAGTGTTTCGTTGGTTCGAATCCTGGGCGCGGACATGGCACTGCTCATCAAGCCACGCTGAGGCAGCGTCCCACATGCCACAACTAGAAGGACCCACAACGAAGAATGCACACTATGTACCGGGGGGCTTTGGGGAGAAAAAGGAAAAAATAAAATCTTTAAAAAAAAAATCTACACTGAGCAACTTCAAGTATATAACACAATATAATTAACTATAATCACCATGCTGTACATGATTTCCCCAGAACTTATTCATTTTATAACTGGAAGTTTGTACTCTTTGACCAACATTTCTCCATTTTCCCCACCTCTGGCCCCTGGCAACCACCAATCTACTCTGTTTCCATGAGTTCATCCTTTTTAGCTTCCAAATATGAGTGAGATCATACAGTGTTTGTCTTTCTCTGTCTTATTTATTTTACTCAGCATTATGCCTTCCAAGGTCCATCCATAAAGTCACAAAAGGCACAGTTTCCTTCTTTTTCATGGCTGATTAATTTTCTGTGTATATATCACATTTTCTTTATCCCTTCATCTTTAAATGGATACATAGGTTGTTTCCATCTTGGCTATTGTGAATAATGCTGCAATGAAGATGGGGAGATACTGATTTCATTTCCTTGGAGACACACCAGAAGTGGAATTACTGGATCTATTTTTAATTTTTAGGAAACTCCATACTGTTTTCCATAGTGGTTGCACAAGTTTACATTACTACCAACAATGCACAAAGGTTCCCTTTTCTCTACATCCTTGCCAATACTGGTCATCCCTTGTCTTTTTGACAGTAACCATTCTAACAGGTGTGAGGTGATATCTCATTGTGGTTTTGATTTGCATTTCCCTGATGATTAGTGACGCTGAGCATCATCTCATAAATCAATTGGTCATCTGTATGTCCTCTTTGAAAAAATGTCTATTCAGCTCCTCTGCTGATTCTTTACTCAGATTTTTTGTTATTGATTTGTATGATATTTATATATTTTGGATATTAATCCTTGATCAGATATATGATTTACAAATATCTTCTCCTATTCCATAAGTGCCTTTCATTTTGCTTTTAAAATTCTGTCTTTGCTTTCAGATAGTTGCATGACAGTAGACTTGGAGAAAATTGTTTTGTATTGAAATTTTGGGATGACCTATTATCTTCATGAACTTGGATGTCCAATCTCCCAAGATTTGGGAAGTTTGTAGCCATTATTTCTTTAAATAAGCTTTCTGCCTCCTTCTCTCTCTCTTCTTCTGGGATGCCAATAATTCACAGAATGTTTCTTTTAATAACATCACATTGCTCACATAGGCTTTCTTCACTATTTTTCATTTTTTTTAATGTCTTCCTCTGACTGGAGAATTTTAAAGGTCCTATCTTCTACATCACAGATTTTTTCTTCTGCCTGATTAACTCTGATGCTGATGTTCTCTATTGCATTTTTTTTCTTGTGGAGCAGTTCTGTTGACAATGAATTCTTTCAGCTTTTGTTTATTTGAGATAGTATTTTATCAAAAAGTCTGAAAATGCATTTTTCTTTTCATTCATTGTAGTCCTCAGCTCCAGTTTCTGTTTGGTTAGCTTGATTGTACTCACAATGTACTCGTATATCAGGATAGCACATTGTATAACTTAAAAAATACAACTTTTACCTGTTAACCATAATTCAATAAAACTGGAAAAAATTAAAATAAGCCCACTGTAGGTTATTTTTATCACCTTTCTAAGTAAACGGTGTGTGTTTGCGTGTGTGTTTGTGTGTGCTTGCGTGTGTGACAGTAAGATCAGGAGGTGTGATGTGAAGCAGAAAGAAGAGCTCGCTCACGTTCCTTCAGGCCAGCAGAGACGCACGTATGCGCTGTTGTTTTTATGTCTTCATTCCTTTCCATCAGGATGGGCCCCAATCTGGTTCTATGCTGTGCAGTCATGCTGCTTCTTTGAAGTTCTTTATCTTTGGCCAAATAAATTATTAAACAATGGTATAAGTGTGGCCTTTTCCTCCTAATATAGCCCATCTGAAATATGGCAAGAACTCCAGCCTTTGTTACTCCTGAAAGTCCTTCCCTGGTTCTGGATGTAAGCCAGCTGTTAATGATGCAGTGAATTTGCAAACTTTTTTCCTTCTCTGGAGGCTTTTCACTGAAAAGTTGAGTAAGGCTGAGCCCATGACAGTACCAATGCCATTTAGTAAGAAACCAATAAATTAGAGAGTTATTGAAGTATATACTGAAGGATTTAATGTAGTTTTCCTTAAGTAGTGAGAGTTTCTGGGGCTTTAAAAATAGAGTTTTATAATTTATTTGGCCAAAGATACAGAACTTTGAAGAAGCAGCATGACTGCACAGAGCAGAAGTGGATAGGGGAGCATATCTTAGTTCAGTTTCCTGCTGGCCTCTTCTCTTCCTAATGGGACACCAGCTGCTGGTGACATATTCCATGTGGGCAAGAAACGTTACACTTAGAGATTCAGTGCAATTGGGCAATTTATTGGTTGTATAGAGTTGAGCCATTCTCTTAATCTTTCTGAGTGCCAGTTATCTAATCTGCAAAATGGGAATACTAGTTTCTTCAGTTGAGGGTTACTTTGCCTATATGTGAGATGTTAGAAAGAAAAGTTGAAAGACATAATAATGCCCAACACAAATGTAATGTGCTGTTCGTTAGGAGACCATGCCTAACAGTTAGAGAACTCTAGTCTTCCTGAAGCCCTTGCCAATGAAAACCACATGCTCACAACTTGGATAAAATGCTTAAAATTTCAAGAATGAACAGTTGGAAGACCCCTGCACCAGGAGTCAGGAAAAAGCTGGTTTAGCCTTGCTATCAGCACATGGAGTAACTTTGCACACATACTTTTTCCTCTTTGGCTGTTTTCCCACCTTTAAAGTGAATGAGTTGAACAAGATGATCTTGAAGGCTCTTCCATGTCTAGCCTTCTCTGATCAGGTGACATGTCAGAATGACATGCCTGAAGTGGTCCAGGTCCACTTGATTGAAGTTTCCCTGGAGCTAACTGGCTTCCTTAGTGCAATGAGGGAAGACATCAGAAAAGGCCCCTAAGGGTCTCTTGAGGATGTCTGTGGTAGGGCAGAGGGAGGATGTGATATTGGATTCTCCTCTGTCACTTACTTGAAAATGCAGAGGGAAAGCTCTTGGGGCCAGGACAAGAGGGGGCAAATCATGAGGGGGCAAGTAGAAGACTTGACTTCATATTTGGATTAATTAGAGATCATTTCCTTAACCTCTGAAGGAAGCAATTGGGAAGTTAACTTTTGGTCTTCTCAGAAAAAACACCAGAGAGGGGATGCTATAAAAGTTCATGGAATTCAGTTCTCTGATCTCCATTTTCCATCCCATACACCTTAAATGTTTCCAGCTTCACAGTCCAGCATATATTTTCTTCAATTCTCATTATAGTAGGTTTTAGGGTAGACTGTCCCTGTTCTATTTCCTTGTAACTTTCTTCATGAGAAAGTCATTAAACGTTGGAGATGGTGGTACATAGGGGTGTCAGCATTGATGGCACCTTGTGAGTCCACAGGGGAGGATCAGCATTAAGTGTCGCCTTTATGTGTGGAACAGATTCTGAGTTAGTCAGTTCATTCACTGAGCCTTTACCATGGATGGGCAGATCTCAGGCAGAGTCTTTGACACACAGGCACTTTCATTGGTTTTACTCTGGCTTCCACACACTTCCATACATGGGGAGCCTTTCTTCAAATTGCTCACTCTTCCAGCTGATGGGACTGACTTCAGACATCATCCTGTTAAAGTCTCTCCTGCCTACTTAAATGAGAGATGAGAAAGTAACTCTGTAGCTCACCTTAGAGTAGATGCTATAGTCATTCTCATCAGAGTTAGTTGTAACATGGTCAGTGTGGAGACAGTTGCAAAATTAATTTTCAATTAACTACCAAGTCATGCATTTATCAGGATCATTCTTTTGAAAAATTCAAGGGGCCTGGCTTAGACATTTTCATGACTGAACTTGTCTAGTAGAAATGAAGGCATTAGCCCCATTCAAGCCCAAATGGAGATTAGGCAATTCAGAAACAAACCTAAATTTTGTTGAGGACCAAACTTGAAGGTAAATTTCCAAGTTTTAGATCAGTGAATACTAATACACTCTTTATATTTCTTTTTTTTCTTTTTGAGGAAGATTACCCCTGAGCTGGCATCTGCCGCCAATCCTCCTGTTTTTGCTGAGGAAGACTGGCCCTGAGCTAATATACGTGCCCATCTTGCTCTACTTTATATATGGGATGCCTACCACAGGATAGTTTGCCAAGCAGTGCCATGTCTGCACCCGAGATCCAAACCGACAAACCCCAGACAGATGAAGCGGAATGTGAGCATTTACCTGCTGCACCATCAGGCCGGCCCCCATATTTTTTTGGTTACTTTATCTTTAGGGTTTGTTGGTGAAACAAATCTCCATTCCCCGTTTTCCTAGGGTTACTTGTGTAAATGAATTCATTTTCTGACTACAAAAGATTCAGAAGATAAAGTTAAGAATCAAGGAAACAAACAGTATTCAAGGTGGCTTTATTACTTAATCTCTATTGGGGCGTGCTTTGGAATTGCTTTCAAAAAGAGAAGCTTATTTTTGTAGACTAGATATCCCTATATATACACTTTTTCCTCTGTACTGTGTATAGGATGATTGCAGTGACACCTTGGTTTTGAAATAGATGTAATAACAGATGGAGGATTCAGGGATCAAACTCAAAACGCTTATTCACATCTACTGAGTTCTCTGTCCTTTGAAAGCTGTGATAGTGGATATAAGATAGACTGCAAAAGCCTTCCAAAGGTTGCATTCTCTTTTGTTGGAGAGACCTGGCAGATATATTTACAATAGCTAGAGGAAAATTTAACTCTTGGTGACAAACTGGTAGAGCTGGCACTAAGATCTTAAGTCACCAATGCCTGTCTTGCAAAGGCTTCTCTCCCTAGCAGCCCAGTTTGCTGACTCCTGAAACATCCTCTCCTCTGCAGGGCCCCTAAGTTCTGCACAGGCTGTCTGGGCAGAAATTACACTTCAGGAAGGTGGATAAGTGAAGCTGGATTGCATTATTTTTCATTTTCTCACTATTTCTTTTAGGTCTTAACTCTTCAGCTTTGCTTTGCCTTTGTTTACACACGATTTGCTTCTTTCTCCATGCCCTCTGTCCATTACGAAATCCAGCTTTGAGTGAGCACCAGGGGGAGGAGTCAATGGATGCGATGAGCACTGAAGCGAGTCTTATATGGGAAACTGTGGAGCCTGGTCTAATCCAGGCACTGCACCAATGTGTTGTGTGATTCAGGATCCAGATTCTTCTTCTGTAAGATAAGAAATCTATAAGTTTCCTTCCAAATTTAACAGTTTATAATTATTCAGTAATTGTGATTACTCAGAGTGACCCTTCATCTGATTCCATATGTGATAGGATATCTTTGGAGACAAAGTGGGAGAAAGGGAATCCTGGAAAAGGCTAGAGACACCCATCTTACTTTCCAGAACTCCGCAGGACATGAAGTTCTGTGATAGGAAAGGTATAACAAGACACCATAAGGTAGGGACCAGATTCATTGTAAAGATTTGAAAAATTTTTACAGAAGTTGTTTATTAAGGCCAACATACCTTAAGCTTCTATGTTAATCCTTTTTTAAAGGTTTTCTTAGCCACAAATCCTGGAAATGTGCAGTTACTTACTATCTGATAACAACACATACTTCTCTTTCAGAGTCCCTTCCCTTGGCCCTGCCAATTAAAACGTCAGAATTAAAGTTACCCATAGGTAACATATCACTGACACTGTCAATGGCTTATGGGTCTGATGAACTCTTTTTTGAAATTATCTCTCAAATGTTTTCCATTTCTTTTTTTTTAAAAGATTTTATTTTTCCTTTTTCTCCCCCAAAACCCAGTTAAATAGTTGTGTATTTTTAGTTGTGGGTCCTTCCAGTTGTTGCATGTGGGACACCACTTCAGCATGGCTTGATGAGTGGTGCCATGTCCGTACCCAGGATCCAAACTGGCAAAACCCTGGGCTGCCAAAGTGGAGCGTGTGAACATAACCACTCGGCCAAGGGGCCGGCCCCTGTTTGCCATTTCTATTCGGAGTTTTGATAAATGTTAATTTTCTTTTCTTTCTTCCTTCCTAAATCTAATCATTTTAAAAATTTTTAGTTATTTATTCATTTGAGTGTGGTTGACATACAATGTTATGTTAGTTTCAGATGTGCAACATAGTGAGTCAACATTTATATACATTACATAATAAAAATTGATGATTACACTGTATATACATCTTGCGCTGTGATCCTTCAACAGCTTTGGAAAGAAAACACAAGTTTTTTTTTTTTTTTATCTGAGAACTAAAGTGGTCCTTACAAATTCTCTGAGGGGCCCACCTGATGGTGCAGCAGTAAAGTTCCCATGTTCCGCTTCTGCTGCCCGGGGTTTGCAGGTTCGTATCCTGGGCATGGACCCATGCATCGCTTATCAAACCACGCTGTGGTGGCGTCTCACATATAAAATAGAGGAAGATGGGCACAGATGTTAGCTTGGGACCAATCTTCCTTAGCAAAAAGAGGATTGGTGGCAGATGTTAGCTCAGGGCTAGTCTTCCTTGGGAAGAAAAAACAAACAAAACAAATCCTCTGAGAGGAATTCTGACACCCCCAAATTTGAGGTAATTATAGAAATAGAGAATTGACCTTTATCTTATGGTATTACATACACTAATTTTTTCTAGTAGTTGTTTCATAGATTCCTTAGAATTTTCTATGTAAATAATCATGTCATCTACAAATAGAGGCAATCTCATTTCTTCATTTCCAATCTTTATTTTTATTTCATTTTGTTGCCTAATTGCACTGGCTATGAACTCCAGTACAATGTTGCCTATAAGTGGTGAGAATAGATATCCCTGCCTTGTTCTCAATATTATGGGAAAGACATTCAGTATTTTCATCAATAAGTAAAGTTAAGAAAGTTATCTTCTATTCCTAGATTGCAGAGTTATTATTATGTTTTAAAATCAGGAATGAATGTTGAATTTTGTTAAATTATTTTTCTGCATCCCTTGAAACGATTATATTGATTTCCTCTATTTTGTTAAAATAGTGAATTACATTGATTTTTGTGGTTTTATATTGTTTTTTATTTGGAACATATTCCTTTCTTTCATCATTTTGCTTGACTCTCTGTGTTGGTTTCTTTGTATTAGCTGAAACAGGTACCTCTCCCAGTCTTGAACAAGTGGCCTCATTTAGGAGAAGAAACTAACCATTCAACCTTGCCTTAGCTCTTTGTTGTCTCTCAAACCTTTGAGATTATCCATGCAGTCTATTTTATTTTTAATGTCTCCCATTAGTTGAGGGTGTGCCAAGACATGTTAGTACCACAAAAAGGAGTACCTCAGTCAACACCTAGCTTCAGGCTGATTGGAAGCCAGACCCTCAGGCAGCAGTTTTTAAAATAAGCAAACGTATACAGTCCTAGGGAACTGCAAGTGTAAGCTCTGCAGGGCACAAAAGCCAGAAATCTGGTGTTCCTGGGCAACAGACACAAAAATCTGCCTCCAAATGAGTGCATAAGCTCATTTCTGGGAAATACCGGAAAACTGTATTCAGGCAGAGGGAGAGTGCAATATGGTGTCCTCTGGCCTATGTTCCCTGAGAACACCTCTTATACCCCTAGAAGTGTGCCAGGCCAGGACCCTCCCCCTCAGGCCAAAGCTCCTGGACAAGCAAATAGGCCTCTTTCTCAGAAAGACTGGGGCTGTTTTTCAGTGTGCTATCTGTGCAGTGCCCTGGGGTTGGTAGACTGCCAAAATATGTCTCTCTGATTATTACAGTCCTATGGAACCCAGGAATGCAAGCCCTTCTACACTCCAGGGCCAAGTGTTCAAGGGGTATCCCCTGAGTGGCAGCCACAAAACCCTGTGCACCAGAAGCACATAAAAGCTCCCTTCCCCCAGGAGATACTGATGCTCTGGAGTGCAGCAGAGGGAGATAGCAAAGAAAAAAGTGAAAAAAAGGTCTAGAACAAAAAAATGATGGCACCCTCTGGCTTTTGCAAGGCAGAAGGAGAGTGTAAAAATGGCACTCACCAACCTTCATCCTCAGAGAGTATCCCAGTAGGTCCCTGCCCCTCCAGCTGGTGGTTTAACAAATGAATCTCTTTCACATAAAGTCTGGTGCTTTTCAAATGGCTGCTCTGCACTGGGTGCTGGGGCAGGTGCTTCTGCACATGAGCATTTTAAGAGTCATTTCTCAGTTTGCTACAACCCTTTGGGTCTCATGGACCTGAGCTCTGTTGGCTTTCAAAGGTCAGATGTTTTGGGGGCTTGTCTGTCAGGTGCAGGTCTTAAAAGTTGGGGTGCCTGATATGTGATACAAACCCTTTATTCCTCAGGGAGAAGCACTGGGTTTGTGAGTTCCCTGCCAACTGTGGGTTGCTGTGCCAGAGGTGGGGTTTATGGTGAGATTGCATCTCAGCCTTTCTTGCCCTCTTCGGTTTGGGCTTTTCCTGACTTGCCTGATGAGAAGGAGCTGCTCTGCTAGTTTTCAGGCACTTTTTAGAGGAAAATGTTCCATACATAGCTGTAGGCTCAGTGTGTCCATGGGAGGAGGTGAGTTCAGGATCTTTCTACATGGTCATCTTGAACTATCTCTCTGATTTTTGAGTTAAGACAATTTTGCATTCCTGGGACAAATCCCACTTTGTCATGCTATATTGTTCTTTGTACACATTGCTGCATTTGATTCAAATGTTTTATTAAGGGCTTTTTTTGTGTGTATGTCTATGTTCATGAGTGATACATATCTATGATTTTCATGTTTTTAAATGTTTTTCGTCAAGGAGTGATGTCAGTATCATGGTGGAGTGAGTTATTTCCTTTGTCTCTCTCCTCTAAGTTACAAACCAATCAGACATCCATTGACCAACAAAGGACTCCCTACACAGCACAACAGGACACCTAAGAGATTCATGCATCTGTACATTGAAGTGAGTGGACTGGACCTCTGGGAGGCAGGGGGAACTAAGGGAGTGGTTCCTTCCCCTCACCTAGAAGAGGGGATCCAAGGTACAGATCCTCACACCAGTGCATGCACCTGTGGATAAAGGCTGCAGAGGCAGACAAGGCGCAGCTTATCCCCTGCTCCCCACCCTCAGAGGATCTGGCATGCATACCTGCAAACAGAGGCTGCAGGAGCAGACATGGCATGGCTTAGCCCTTGTCCCCAAGTGAATCCTGAAGACAGAGTATGTTGGGTCAGAAATGGAAGGTATGGCTTAGCTCCAGGCTCCAAGCACTGGTGAGTAGTGCACATGCCCTGAGAATTCAGGACACAGAGCAAAGCTTGTGACCCAGCACACTCACCCTCCCTTGTCAATTACGTGGTCTTTCCAACAGTGGAGAATATATACAAAACTTAGATTTGCCTGGCTGGGGCATGGTGCCCTGACCTGAATTTTCAAAATAAACCAGTTTGAGCCAGAGACCAAAGACTATATGAGTAAGCAGCAATGACAATCTCTTCCTCCTTAGCCCCTGTTCCCCCTAGAGGGGGCAGGTGGAAACTGTGACAAGAAACTTCAGGAATCACAGCAGGACTGATGACCTAGTCCCCAGCCCCCAGTGACAGCAACCCTGACACTGGCTCCACCAGCAGTAGGGACTGCATACAAGTCTCTGGGTCCTCGGGTCCCTGTCAGTGACAATGACACTTGTGAACCCAGCATCACTGGCAGAGGTGCAGCCAACATCCCAGACAACCTGGGAGCAGCTGTGCAAGGGGAAACAGTATCCAAGTCTGTGGAGAACCCATGGAGGGCCAGTGGGAGAACATGAGACCCAAGTGACCCCAGAAACAGCAGAAGTGCTCTCAGCCTGATGAGCCTGGTGGAGACACCTGCAACTGCAGTGACATCATAAGCAGCAAGGCACCAGTAACCACAGGGGTACAAGAAGCACACGGAGGGCACTGATGATGCCTTTGTCAGAGGCAATGGAGGCTGAAAAGTGCAGGCTCTTCAATGCAAACAAAAGCAGCTCAGAAACAAAGTAACCAAAAGCTTACAGAAATAAGAAACGTGGTTACGACCACAAATGTGCCAGCAGAGAATCAACTCATCAAGTTCCATTAAGAACTACGGTAACATAGCAGAACAGAAAGAAAATTATAGCACTCCATAAAGCAAACTTGAAATCACACAAGACTACAGTCACAAGACTACAGTCTGAAAAAGAATTCAAAATATTTGTTTTAAAGAAACTCAAAGAGTTACAAGAAAACTCAGAAAGACAGTTCAATGAATTTTGCGAATAAAATTAACGAACAGGAGTACTTCACCAAAGAGATGGAGACTATAATTAATAAATAAAAAACCCAGAAATTTTGGAGGTGAGAAACACAATTAATGAGATGAAAAATAATGTAGAAAGCATTAAAAATAGAATAGACTTTATAGAAGAGAGAATTAGTGAGCCCAAAGATAGAAATCTAGAAATGGTTCAGGTGGTGGAGGAGAGAGAACTAAGATTAAAAAAAAAAGAGAAATAGCCAACTCAATTAGGAAAAAATGGCACAAGGATAGTGAATATCTCAGAGGAAGAAGAGAAGGAGAAAGGAGCAGAGAGATTATTCAAAGGAATAATAGCTGTGAACTTTCAAAACAGGGGGAAGGAATGGGTCTACAAGTCCAGGAAGCTAATAGAACTAATTATCTCAATGCAAAAAACATCTTTTCCAGGGGCTGGCCTAGTGGTGCAGTGGTTAAGTGCACACATTCCGCTTTGGTGGCCTGGGGTTCGCCAGTTCGGATCTCAGGTGCGGACATGGCACTGCTTGGCAAACTATGCTGTGGTAGGCATCACACATATAAAGTAGAGGAAGATGGGCACAGATGTGAGCTCAGGGCCAGTCTTCCTCAGCAAAAAAGAGGAAGATTGGCAGCAAATGTTAGCTCAGGGCTAGTCTTCCTCAAAAAAAAAAAAAAACTTTTCCAGGATATATTATATTAAAACTGTCAAAAGTCAGACTAAGAAAGAATATTAAGGGCAGCCGGAGAGAAGAAAGTAACTTACAAAGGAACCCCCATCAGACTTTCAGTGGATTTCTCAGCAGAAAACTTACAGTCTAGGAGACAGTGGAAGGATACATTCAAAATACTGAAAGACAAAAACTATTGGTCAAAAGTACTTTGCCCAGCAAAATTATCCTTCAGATATGAAGGAGAAATAAAAGCTTTCCCCGACAATCACAAGCTGAGGAAGTTCATTACGACTAGATCTGCCTTAAAAGAAATGTTGAAAGGAGCCCTTCTACCTGAAACAAAAAGGCAAAGATTTACAAATCTTTGAGCTGGGTGATAAACAGACAGACAGAATCAGAAAATTGCTTCTCTGTATAAGAATAGGTTAGTAAACACTTAATTAATAATATAAAGGACAAACGCAAAGACAGCATCAAAAATAACTAAAACCACTTCAATTTGGTAACAAACACACAATACAAAAAAGAATATTTAGTGACAACAAAAACATAGACGGGGAAGAGGAAAAGGATGGAACCTGCATAGGCTAATGGAGATAAGAGGCCATCAGTAAAATGACTCTCTCATCTATGAGATCTTTTATACAAACCTCATGGTATCCACAAAAGAGAAAAACAGAGCAGAGTCAAAAATCATAAATAGGGAGAAAAGTGAGAAAAACATCACAGAAAGTCACCAAACAGAAATGGCAGACAGAAATATATGGAAAAAGAAACAATGGAAATATAGAACAACCAGAAAACAAAAGATAAAATGGCAGCATTAAGCCCTCATATATCAATAATTACTCTTTATGTAAATGGTTTGGATTCATCACTCAAAAGACACAGAGTGGTTGGATGAATTAAAAAACAAGAACCAACCATATGCTGCCTTCAGGGGACACGTCTTAGCTCTAAAGACAAACAGGCTCAGAGTGAAGGGATGGAAGATGATGCTCCAAGCAAACAGCACCCAAAAAATATGGGTGTACCCATACGTATGTCAGATAACACAGACTTCAAGACAAAAGAGATAAGAGACAAAA
>NW_025798463.1:0-3374 GCF_021613505.1 Equus quagga | reverse complement strand
CTTTCCATCTTCCACTTTTCCCCTTGTCAATACTCATGACTGCTTGTTTGTCTCTAGTCTGCCAAGGCCTACAGTCATCTCTGCATTACCTCCACTTAGTGGTCTCTAGAGAAATCTCTCACAATTTCTGAAAGAGTAATCACTTTTTTCTTTTAAACTTGGAAGTAATTCCGGTCATCTATGTGCTTAATTGCACCATATGATAAGACAATAAACATTGCCCTTCAGTGTTCTCCACTTTCATTTTCTGCCAGAAATGAAAACTAATTTTTGAGACAGACTGTTGCTATTTTAAAGGTTATTGTGAAAACTGAGCTAAAGGAGTGAGTATCTTTATTTTTAGGTCAAAGATAAAGCTCATTGTGAAATTATTGGGATTTTTACACAATTCTGAAATCTTTTGCTGTTGTAAACAAACAATTTCATCTTAGGGATCCCCCACTACCAACACCAATCCACTTAACACAGGCAACTGTGAGTCCACCAAGCTTTGTTTTGGAAAAACAAACACCTCACTGAACTCTTGAGCATAGCATAAGAATTTCTTTTTTATAATGCATTCAAGGATTCTTTTTCTTCAGTCAGTGTCTTTACTATTAAGAGAAGCCCACTCTTTTGTTGAAATAAACAGCTTAACTTTGGAAATAAGAAAGAGCACACTCAGAGAAACAGGAGAGCAGGGGTTTGAGGTGAGCGGTTGAACAGCATCCCTACTGTCTTAAGAAGCTTTTTCCCCATAGTGTCGACATTTTCCAGAGAAGCTCAACTTCCTAAGTGGTTAATTTTATTGGGACACTAGGATTGAGAGAGAAGATGCAGAAGATGTGAGTGAATGAGAATGTTGTGCTAAGATAATGGCCTCCTGCTCCGCCTAAATGCTGAGATGAGGTTGAGGTGTGTTCAAGGCCAACTTCATGGAGTCACTCTGTCCAGTGACTTGATTATATTCCACGAATGACTGATGGTGAGTTATTCCCCCTCGTACAGTGTTTGCACAGCAGAGTAAAGGTTATTTATTACCCCCTAACTCCAAAGAGCTTTAAAGAAGAAACCTCCCTTGTGTTTCAACTAATCAGTAGCTAGTTTAGCTATATATACTACTGTTTGTTTCCCTTCTTTTTGGAAAAAGTTACATTTATTGACACAATGAAGGCTAGTTCTTTCCTGAAGTAAATAAATTCAGTATTAATTCACATCTAAGTCATTGCAGTTTAAAGTCTTCCTGCCATCTGGAGCAATGAGACTTCTAAGAAGCAGTGGAGGCCCCTGGCTGGGAGGTGGCCTGCAGAGGAGTAGCTCCGGGCAATTCCTGGGCTTGGAAACAGGCTAACAGGCTGGCATCTCCAGGGAGAGATGGGCCAACACTGGTCTCTCTTCTCCTTTACAAAGTCCTCTGTGGTCAACTGACTCCTGCCGATGTCAGTGGGCTAAGGTGCACAGTTGCTGGTAGGTATTAATTAAAGTCTTACTCTATGCATTCAGGGAAACCTTTTTATATGCTTTGTGCAATTTATAACAGGGATCTTTTCTTTAGCTGTGTTAACTGTAAATTCACCCCTTCTCCTCCACTGCATATTTAAAGTATTTTTTCACCGTGTAAACATTCACTGAACGTTTTGTTCTTTGTGCATTGCTGACGGTTCTATTATAAAAATATTATTGCAATTAAATATTAACTGACTGAAAAAAAAGATTTTCAGGACTTGAGAGAAATATGAGTATCTTGGTCATACTGCATCAAAAGAAAAGTGTGTGAATTGGGATCAATGTGTTAATCTGTATATATCTACATCTCTCTCTCTCTTTATATATACACACAGGCACACTCACATATACACATATGTACATATATTTAAATATACATGTAATCATTTGTTTAAATATACATGCATGTACTTTAACATTATCCCAGTTAGTCTTGACAAACATCATAAGTAGGACATACTTATATCAGGAGGGTAAAAGAATTTAGAAACTGTTAGACTTTTTCCCTACAGCCCAAAGGTAATGAATGGGAGTGAGGATTAGGACCAGGTGTGTGTTACTGCAGAATCTGCCATGTCTCCTCTGCACCAATCACAGAGAAGGCAGCAGCCTGACACCCAAAGATGTGGGGCAGAAGAGAGAGCCAGGAAATGCTGACCTGCAGGAGAAGCCTGGTACATATTAGGGAAAACCTTAGGTACTGTGAAATATAATTTGATGTGCTCCATCCATGTAGCCATAAATGGGACAGGAGTAGACGTGAAAATGGATAATAATATACTGAGATACTTCAGGACCAGCATGCCATTGCAGATGACATGAAGAAAATATACCCTTTGATTATTTTAAAGAAAAGAAAGACTCACGAGGGTTTTCTTTACCTCCCCCATAACTACCCAGTGGAATTTAGAGAAGTGGCCTGTAAGAGGACCACTAGTATTCCCAGAAATATCTATGAAGAATATGAGCCAAGTATGGTGGGGACACTTGGCAGAGCTAGAGATCAGAGTCCTCTCCATGTCCCCTTGTCTGTGATGACATGGCAAACATTTGTTCACTGAACGTTTGCTTTTCCACCTTTATGTGAATTGCCTTACTCCTCTCTGATGTTTCAAACCATTCACCCCAACATCTTCCTTAGTCTTTAGCTGAAGATAGTATTTAAAATTGTGGTTTCTTCTATTTTAGCGACTTTAACAATTTTCTTGGGTTTCTCCCATCTATACATGTTTTTAAACTGTGATTTAGCACCCTGCTTAAGAGGAGACTTTTTGCCCTGACAGCACCTGCTGCCATGATAACAGTCAGGAGAGCCTGGGGGAAGGCTGAGCTCAGATGAAAGCATCCTACGGTGCTAGATTAAGTCCTGGCTGGGAAACAGTGTCTGCCTGAGCCACCGTTGCACCAGGCTCTCCAATGACTCTCTCCATCCTAGAAAACTTGTGTCCAAATGCTGAGGGGTGGCCCCTGCAACTGTTCCAGGAACTGTTCCCTTGTCTCTCTCTGTAGGATGGGCTGCCACTTTAAACCAGACATCTCAGCTTTCAGAAATACACAAGAGTAGAAGTTAACAGGATGTCCTTCTTTCTCCAGGAGGGACCAGAAAGCTCTTTGCCAAGGTTAGAGTTTAATGGGGAAATAGAAAATTGCACTTCTTGGGCATTGTAAGTCACAGAGGTGATTGTGATCCCTGAATTCTTGTCATCAACATGAGGGGAAAGCAGAAAATCCTCTCTGGTTTGGATTCTGAAGACACCGCTACTATTAAAGAAAAAGCCATTCAGTATACTTGTTGAAGACAGGAGGTAAGGAACTCTTTTTTCCAGGGGCTACTTCAATGGACTTTGGTAACAGGGGAGAGAGATCAGGCTGAACTCTGACTACAATAA
>NW_025798462.1:0-3376 GCF_021613505.1 Equus quagga | reverse complement strand
CTTTCCATCTTCCACTTTTCCCCTTGTCAATACTCATGACTGCTTGTCTGTCTCTAGTCTGCCAAGGCCTACAGTCATCTCTGCATTACCTCCACTTAGTGGTCTCTAGAGAAATCTCTCACAATTTCTGAAAGAGTAATCACTTTTTTCTTTTAAACTTGGAAGTAATTCCGGTCATCTATGTGCTTAATTGCACCATATGATAAGACAATAAACATTGCCCTTCAGTGTTCTCCACTTTCATTTTCTGCCAGAAATGAAAACTAATTTTTGAGACAGACTGTTGCTATTTTAAAGGTTATTGTGAAAACTGAGCTAAAGGAGTGAGTATCTTTATTTTTAGGTCAAAGATAAAGGTCATTGTGAAATTATTGGGATTTTTACACAATTCTGAAATCTTTTGCTGTTGTAAACAAACAATTTCATCTTAGGGATCCCCCACTACCACACCAATCCACTTAACACAGGCAACTGTGAGTCCACCAAGCTTTGTTTTGGAAAAACAAACACCTCACTGAACTCTTGAGCATAGCATAAGAATTTCTTTTTTATAATGCATTCAAGGATTCTTTTTCTTCAGTCAGTGTCTTTACTATTAAGAGAAGCCCACTCTTTTGTTGAAATAAACAGCTTAACTTTGGAAATAAGAAAGAGCACACTCAGAGAAACAGGAGAGCAGGGGTTTGAGGTGAGCGGTTGAACAGCATCCCTACTGTCTTAAGAAGCTTTTTCCCCATAGTGTCCACATTTTCCAGAGAAGCTCAACTTCCTAAGTGGTTAATTTTATTGGGACACTAGGATTGAGAGAGAAGATGCAGAAGATGTGAGTGAATGAGAATGTTGTGCTAAGATAATGGCCTCCTGCTCCGCCTAAATGCTGAGATGAGGTTGAGGTGTGTTCAAGGCCAACTTCATGGAGTCACTCTGTCCAGTGACTTGATTATATTCCAGAATGACTGATGGTGAGTTATTCCCCCTCATACAGTGTTTGCACAGCAGAGTAAAGGTTATTTATTACCCCCTAACTCCAAAGAGCTTTAAAGAAGAAACCTCCCTTGTGTTTCAACTAATCAGTAGCTAGTTTAGCTATATATACTACTGTTTGTTTCCCTTCTTTTTGGAAAAAGTTACATTTATTGACACAATGAAGGCTAGTTCTTTCCTGAAGTAAATAAATTCAGTATTAATTCACATCTAAGTCATTGCAGTTTAAAGTCTTCCTGCCATCTGGAGCAATGAGACTTCTAAGAAGCAGTGGAGGCCCCTGCCTGGGAGGTGGCCTGCAGAGGAGTAGCTCCGGGCATTTCCTGGGCTTGGAAACAGGCTAACAACAGGCTGGCATCTCCAGGGAGAGATGGGCCAACACTGGTCTCTCTTCTCCTTTACAAAGTCCTCTGTGGTCAACTGACTCCTGCCGATGTCAGTGGGCTAAGGTGCACAGTTGCTGGTAGGTATTAATTAAAGTCTTACTCTATGCATTCAGGGAAACCTTTTTATATGCTTTGTGCAATTTATAACAGGGATCTTTTCTTTAGCTGTGTTAACTGTAAATTCACCCCTTCTCCTCCACTGCATATTTAAAGTATTTTTTCACCGTGTAAACATTCACTGAACGTTTTGTTCTTTGTGCATTGCTGACGGTTCGATTATAAAAATATTATTGCAATTAAATATTAACTGACTGAAAAAAAAGATTTTCAGGACTTGAGAGAAATATGAGTATCTTGGTCATACTGCATCAAAAGAAAAGTGTGTGAATTGGGATCAATGTGTTAATCTGTATATATCTACATCTCTCTCTCTCTTTATATATACACACAGGCACACTCACATATACACATATGTACATATATTTAAATATACGTGTAATCATTTGTTTAAATATACATGCATATACTTTAACATTATCCCAGTTAGTCTTGACAAACATCATAAGTAGGACATACTTATATCAGGAGGGTAAAAGAATTTAGAAACTGTTAGACTTTTTCCCTACAGCCCAAAGCTAATGAATGGGAGTGAGGATTAGGACCAGGTGTGTGTTACTGCAGAATCTGCCATGTGTCCTCTGCACCAAATCACAGAGAAGGCAGCAGCCTGACACCCAAAGATGTGGCGCAGAAGAGAGAGCCAGGAAATGCTGACCTGCAGGAGAAGCCTGGTACATTTTAGGGAAAACCTTAGGTACTGTGAAATATAATTTGATGTGCTCCATCCATGTAGCCATAAATGGGACAGGAGTAGACGTGAAAATGGATAATAATATACTGAGATACTTCAGGACCAGCATGCCATTGCAGATGACATGAAGAAAATATCCCCTTTGATTATTTTAAAGAAAAGAAAGACTCACGAGGGTTTTCTTTACCTCCCCCATAACTACCCAGTGGAATTTAGAGAAGTGGCCTGTAAGAGGATCACTAGTATTCCCAGAAATATCTACGAAGAATATGAGCCAAGTATGGTGGGGACACTTGGCAGAGCTAGAGATCAGAGTCCTCTCCATGTCCCCTTGTCTGTGATGACATGGCAAACATTTGTTCACTGAACGTTTGCTTTTCCACCTTTATGTGAATTGCCTTACTCCTCTCTGATGTTTCAAACCATTCACCCCAACATCTTCCTTAGTCTTTAGCTGAAGATAGTATTTAAAATTGTGGTTTCTTCTATTTTAGCGACTTTAACAATTTTCTTGGGTTTCTCCCATCTATACATGTTTTTAAACTGTGATTTAGCACCCTGCTTAAGAGGAGACTTTTTGCCCTGACAGCACCTGCTGCCATGATAACAGTCAGGAGAGCCTGGGGGAAGGCTGAGCTCAGATGAAAGCATCCTACGGTGCCAGATTAAGTCCTGGCTGGGAAACAGTGTCTGCCTGAGCCACCGTTGCACCAGGCTCTCCAATGACTCTCTCCATCCTAGAAAACTTGTGTCCAAATGCTGAGGGGTGGCCCCTGCAACTGTTCCAGGAACTGTTCCCTTGTCTCTCTCTGTAGGATGGGCTGCCACTTTAAACCAGACATCTCAGCTTTCAGAAATACACAAGAGTAGAAGTTAACAGGATGTCCTTCTTTCTCCAGGAGGGACCAGAAAGCTCTTTGCCAAGGTTAGAGTTTAATGGGGAAATAGAAAATTGCACTTCTTGGGCATTGTACGTCACAGAGGTGATTGTGATCCCTGAATTCTTGTCATCAACATGAGGGGAAAGCAGAAAATCCTCTCTGGTTTGGATTCTGAAGACACCGCTACTATTAAAGAAAAAGTCATTCAGTATACTTGTTGAAGACAGGAGGTAAGGAACTCTTTTTTCCAGGGGCTACTTCAATGGACTTTGGTAACAGGGGAGAGAGATCAGGCTGAACTCTGACTACAATAA
>NW_025798461.1:0-3374 GCF_021613505.1 Equus quagga | reverse complement strand
TTATTGTAGTCAGAGTTCAGCCTGATCTCTCTCCCCTGTTACCAAAGTCCATTGAAGTAGCCCCTGGAAAAAAGAGTTCCTTACCTCCTGTCTTCAACAAGTATACTGAATGGCTTTTTCTTTAATAGTAGCGGTGTCTTCAGAATCCAAACCAGAGAGGATTTTCTGCTTTCCCCTCATGTTGATGACAAGAATTCAGGGATCACAATCACCTCTGTGACTTACAATGCCCAAGAAGTGCAATTTTCTATTTCCCCATTAAACTCTAACCTTGGCAAAGAGCTTTCTGGTCCCTCCTGGAGAAAGAAGGACATCCTGTTAACTTCTACTCTTGTGTATTTCTGAAAGCTGAGATGTCTGGTTTAAAGTGGCAGCCCATCCTACAGAGAGAGACAAGGGAACAGTTCCTGGAACAGTTGCAGGGGCCACCCCTCAGCATTTGGACACAAGTTTTCTAGGATGGAGAGAGTCATTGGAGAGCCTGGTGCAACGGTGGCTCAGGCAGACACTGTTTCCCAGCCAGGACTTAATCTAGCACCGTAGGATGCTTTCATCTGAGCTCAGCCTTCCCCCAGGCTCTCCTGACTGTTATCATGGCAGCAGGTGCTGTCAGGGCAAAAAGTCTCCTCTTAAGCAGGGTGCTAAATCACAGTTTAAAAACATGTATAGATGGGAGAAACCCAAGAAAATTGTTAAAGTCGCTAAAATAGAAGAAACCACAATTTTAAATACTATCTTCAGCTAAAGACTAAGGAAGATGTTGGGGTGAATGGTTTGAAACATCAGAGAGGAGTAAGGCAATTCACATAAAGGTGGAAAAGCAAACGTTCAGTGAACAAATGTTTGCCATGTCATCACAGACAAGGGGACATGGAGAGGACTCTGATCTCTAGCTCTGCCAAGTGTCCCCACCATACTTGGCTCATATTCTTCATAGATATTTCTGGGAATACTAGTGGTCCTCTTACAGGCCACTTCTCTAAATTCCACTGGGTAGTTATGGGGGAGGTAAAGAAAACCCTCGTGAGTCTTTCTTTTCTTTAAAATAATCAAAGGGTATATTTTCTTCATGTCATCTGCAATGGCATGCTGGTCCTGAAGTATCTCAGTATATTATTATCCATTTTCACGTCTACTCCTGTCCCATTTATGGCTACATGGATGGAGCACATCAAATTATATTTCACAGTACCTAAGGTTTTCCCTAATATGTACCAGGCTTCTCCTGCAGGTCAGCATTTCCTGGCTCTCTCTTCTGCCCCACATCTTTGGGTGTCAGGCTGCTGCCTTCTCTGTGATTGGTGCAGAGGAGACATGGCAGATTCTGCAGTAACACACACCTGGTCCTAATCCTCACTCCCATTCATTACCTTTGGGCTGTAGGGAAAAAGTCTAACAGTTTCTAAATTCTTTTACCCTCCTGATATAAGTATGTCCTACTTATGATGTTTGTCAAGACTAACTGGGATAATGTTAAAGTACATGCATGTATATTTAAACAAATGATTACATGTATATTTAAATATATGTACATATGTGTATATGTGAGTGTGCCTGTGTGTATATATAAAGAGAGAGAGAGATGTAGATATATACAGATTAACACATTGATCCCAATTCACACACTTTTCTTTTGATGCAGTATGACCAAGATACTCATATTTCTCTCAAGTCCTGAAAATCTTTTTTTTCAGTCAGTTAATATTTAATTGCAATAATATTTTTATAATAGAACCGTCAGCAATGCACAAAGAACAAAACGTTCAGTGAATGTTTACACGGTGAAAAAATACTTTAAATATGCAGTGGAGGAGAAGGGGTGAATTTACAGTTAACACAGCTAAAGAAAAGATCCCTGTTATAAATTGCACAAAGCATATAAAAAGGTTTCCCTGAATGCATAGAGTAAGACTTTAATTAATACCTACCAGCAACTGTGCACCTTAGCCCACTGACATCGGCAGGAGTCAGTTGACCACAGAGGACTTTGTAAAGGAGAAGAGAGACCAGTGTTGGCCCATCTCTCCCTGGAGATGCCAGCCTGTTAGCCTGTTTCCAAGCCCAGGAATTGCCCGGAGCTACTCCTCTGCAGGCCACCTCCCAGCCAGGGGCCTCCACTGCTTCTTAGAAGTCTCATTGCTCCAGATGGCAGGAAGACTTTAAACTGCAATGACTTAGATGTGAATTAATACTGAATTTATTTACTTCAGGAAAGAACTAGCCTTCATTGTGTCAATAAATGTAACTTTTTCCAAAAAGAAGGGAAACAAACAGTAGTATATATAGCTAAACTAGCTACTGATTAGTTGAAACACAAGGGAGGTTTCTTCTTTAAAGCTCTTTGGAGTTAGGGGGTAATAAATAACCTTTACTCTGCTGTGCAAACACTGTACGAGGGGGAATAACTCACCATCAGTCATTCGTGGAATATAATCAAGTCACTGGACAGAGTGACTCCATGAAGTTGGCCTTGAACACACCTCAACCTCATCTCAGCATTTAGGCGGAGCAGGAGGCCATTATCTTAGCACAACATTCTCATTCACTCACATCTTCTGCATCTTCTCTCTCAATCCTAGTGTCCCAATAAAATTAACCACTTAGGAAGTTGAGCTTCTCTGGAAAATGTCGACACTATGGGGAAAAAGCTTCTTAAGACAGTAGGGATGCTGTTCAACCGCTCACCTCAAACCCCTGCTCTCCTGTTTCTCTGAGTGTGCTCTTTCTTATTTCCAAAGTTAAGCTGTTTATTTCAACAAAAGAGTGGGCTTCTCTTAATAGTAAAGACACTGACTGAAGAAAAAGAATCCTTGAATGCATTATAAAAAAGAAATTCTTATGCTATGCTCAAGAGTTCAGTGAGGTGTTTGTTTTTCCAAAACAAAGCTTGGTGGACTCACAGTTGCCTGTGTTAAGTGGATTGGTGTTGGTAGTGGGGGATCCCTAAGATGAAATTGTTTGTTTACAACAGCAAAAGATTTCAGAATTGTGTAAAAATCCCAATAATTTCACAATGAGCTTTATCTTTGACCTAAAAATAAAGATACTCACTCCTTTAGCTCAGTTTTCACAATAACCTTTAAAATAGCAACAGTCTGTCTCAAAAATTAGTTTTCATTTCTGGCAGAAAATGAAAGTGGAGAACACTGAAGGGCAATGTTTATTGTCTTATCATATGGTGCAATTAAGCACATAGATGACCGGAATTACTTCCAAGTTTAAAAGAAAAAAGTGATTACTCTTTCAGAAATTGTGAGAGATTTCTCTAGAGACCACTAAGTGGAGGTAATGCAGAGATGACTGTAGGCCTTGGCAGACTAGAGACAAACAAGCAGTCATGAGTATTGACAAGGGGAAAAGTGGAAGATGGAAAG
>NW_025798460.1:0-3376 GCF_021613505.1 Equus quagga | reverse complement strand
TTATTGTAGTCAGAGTTCAGCCTGATCTCTCTCCCCTGTTACCAAAGTCCATTGAAGTAGCCCCTGGAAAAAAGAGTTCCTTACCTCCTGTCTTCAACAAGTATACTGAATGACTTTTTCTTTAATAGTAGCGGTGTCTTCAGAATCCAAACCAGAGAGGATTTTCTGCTTTCCCCTCATGTTGATGACAAGAATTCAGGGATCACAATCACCTCTGTGACGTACAATGCCCAAGAAGTGCAATTTTCTATTTCCCCATTAAACTCTAACCTTGGCAAAGAGCTTTCTGGTCCCTCCTGGAGAAAGAAGGACATCCTGTTAACTTCTACTCTTGTGTATTTCTGAAAGCTGAGATGTCTGGTTTAAAGTGGCAGCCCATCCTACAGAGAGAGACAAGGGAACAGTTCCTGGAACAGTTGCAGGGGCCACCCCTCAGCATTTGGACACAAGTTTTCTAGGATGGAGAGAGTCATTGGAGAGCCTGGTGCAACGGTGGCTCAGGCAGACACTGTTTCCCAGCCAGGACTTAATCTGGCACCGTAGGATGCTTTCATCTGAGCTCAGCCTTCCCCCAGGCTCTCCTGACTGTTATCATGGCAGCAGGTGCTGTCAGGGCAAAAAGTCTCCTCTTAAGCAGGGTGCTAAATCACAGTTTAAAAACATGTATAGATGGGAGAAACCCAAGAAAATTGTTAAAGTCGCTAAAATAGAAGAAACCACAATTTTAAATACTATCTTCAGCTAAAGACTAAGGAAGATGTTGGGGTGAATGGTTTGAAACATCAGAGAGGAGTAAGGCAATTCACATAAAGGTGGAAAAGCAAACGTTCAGTGAACAAATGTTTGCCATGTCATCACAGACAAGGGGACATGGAGAGGACTCTGATCTCTAGCTCTGCCAAGTGTCCCCACCATACTTGGCTCATATTCTTCGTAGATATTTCTGGGAATACTAGTGATCCTCTTACAGGCCACTTCTCTAAATTCCACTGGGTAGTTATGGGGGAGGTAAAGAAAACCCTCGTGAGTCTTTCTTTTCTTTAAAATAATCAAAGGGGATATTTTCTTCATGTCATCTGCAATGGCATGCTGGTCCTGAAGTATCTCAGTATATTATTATCCATTTTCACGTCTACTCCTGTCCCATTTATGGCTACATGGATGGAGCACATCAAATTATATTTCACAGTACCTAAGGTTTTCCCTAAAATGTACCAGGCTTCTCCTGCAGGTCAGCATTTCCTGGCTCTCTCTTCTGCGCCACATCTTTGGGTGTCAGGCTGCTGCCTTCTCTGTGATTTGGTGCAGAGGACACATGGCAGATTCTGCAGTAACACACACCTGGTCCTAATCCTCACTCCCATTCATTAGCTTTGGGCTGTAGGGAAAAAGTCTAACAGTTTCTAAATTCTTTTACCCTCCTGATATAAGTATGTCCTACTTATGATGTTTGTCAAGACTAACTGGGATAATGTTAAAGTATATGCATGTATATTTAAACAAATGATTACACGTATATTTAAATATATGTACATATGTGTATATGTGAGTGTGCCTGTGTGTATATATAAAGAGAGAGAGAGATGTAGATATATACAGATTAACACATTGATCCCAATTCACACACTTTTCTTTTGATGCAGTATGACCAAGATACTCATATTTCTCTCAAGTCCTGAAAATCTTTTTTTTCAGTCAGTTAATATTTAATTGCAATAATATTTTTATAATCGAACCGTCAGCAATGCACAAAGAACAAAACGTTCAGTGAATGTTTACACGGTGAAAAAATACTTTAAATATGCAGTGGAGGAGAAGGGGTGAATTTACAGTTAACACAGCTAAAGAAAAGATCCCTGTTATAAATTGCACAAAGCATATAAAAAGGTTTCCCTGAATGCATAGAGTAAGACTTTAATTAATACCTACCAGCAACTGTGCACCTTAGCCCACTGACATCGGCAGGAGTCAGTTGACCACAGAGGACTTTGTAAAGGAGAAGAGAGACCAGTGTTGGCCCATCTCTCCCTGGAGATGCCAGCCTGTTGTTAGCCTGTTTCCAAGCCCAGGAAATGCCCGGAGCTACTCCTCTGCAGGCCACCTCCCAGGCAGGGGCCTCCACTGCTTCTTAGAAGTCTCATTGCTCCAGATGGCAGGAAGACTTTAAACTGCAATGACTTAGATGTGAATTAATACTGAATTTATTTACTTCAGGAAAGAACTAGCCTTCATTGTGTCAATAAATGTAACTTTTTCCAAAAAGAAGGGAAACAAACAGTAGTATATATAGCTAAACTAGCTACTGATTAGTTGAAACACAAGGGAGGTTTCTTCTTTAAAGCTCTTTGGAGTTAGGGGGTAATAAATAACCTTTACTCTGCTGTGCAAACACTGTATGAGGGGGAATAACTCACCATCAGTCATTCTGGAATATAATCAAGTCACTGGACAGAGTGACTCCATGAAGTTGGCCTTGAACACACCTCAACCTCATCTCAGCATTTAGGCGGAGCAGGAGGCCATTATCTTAGCACAACATTCTCATTCACTCACATCTTCTGCATCTTCTCTCTCAATCCTAGTGTCCCAATAAAATTAACCACTTAGGAAGTTGAGCTTCTCTGGAAAATGTGGACACTATGGGGAAAAAGCTTCTTAAGACAGTAGGGATGCTGTTCAACCGCTCACCTCAAACCCCTGCTCTCCTGTTTCTCTGAGTGTGCTCTTTCTTATTTCCAAAGTTAAGCTGTTTATTTCAACAAAAGAGTGGGCTTCTCTTAATAGTAAAGACACTGACTGAAGAAAAAGAATCCTTGAATGCATTATAAAAAAGAAATTCTTATGCTATGCTCAAGAGTTCAGTGAGGTGTTTGTTTTTCCAAAACAAAGCTTGGTGGACTCACAGTTGCCTGTGTTAAGTGGATTGGTGTGGTAGTGGGGGATCCCTAAGATGAAATTGTTTGTTTACAACAGCAAAAGATTTCAGAATTGTGTAAAAATCCCAATAATTTCACAATGACCTTTATCTTTGACCTAAAAATAAAGATACTCACTCCTTTAGCTCAGTTTTCACAATAACCTTTAAAATAGCAACAGTCTGTCTCAAAAATTAGTTTTCATTTCTGGCAGAAAATGAAAGTGGAGAACACTGAAGGGCAATGTTTATTGTCTTATCATATGGTGCAATTAAGCACATAGATGACCGGAATTACTTCCAAGTTTAAAAGAAAAAAGTGATTACTCTTTCAGAAATTGTGAGAGATTTCTCTAGAGACCACTAAGTGGAGGTAATGCAGAGATGACTGTAGGCCTTGGCAGACTAGAGACAGACAAGCAGTCATGAGTATTGACAAGGGGAAAAGTGGAAGATGGAAAG
>NW_025798459.1:16803-18233 GCF_021613505.1 Equus quagga | reverse complement strand
CTTTGGTAACAGGGGAGAGAGATCAGGCTGAACTCTGACTACAATAAGGAAAAGTGGGGATTTACAGCCAAGAAGCAGGGTCAGAGTTCGCTGGACGGAAAATGGCTAAGAGGTAGAGCAATTCTTTGCTAAGCTGACCTAACAGAATGTTTGCTGAAGGTGGGCCAGGGTGATCAGACATTGAGGGTGGTCAGACCTGCTAAACATCTTCAAGGAGGCTGAGGCAATGACTCATCAAATTCAGTCAGCAGGATTTTTGTGACAACTAGACAAAGCAGAGACAAACACCAGAAGCCTAAAGTCAGAGCCCAGTTGGGAAGAGAGGTCAGTGGAGCCCAACTGGGCTTTGGTCAAAGAGGGACATTTTGTCACCACCCAGACCCTTGGCCAAGCCTGACAATGGGTGAGTGTCTTCGGGCCCTTACAAACCTCTCCTGTGATGGCCTCCATGGCTGAATACGTTATTGGTGTTGATAAAGCATCCATGTGTACCATTGCTGGCCTTTGCCCCCAAACCTTGGTGGCAATGCTGCACATATGGACATTTCAGTGGGGCATGTGGAGGAGTATAAAAACCTGTCTCTTCATTTACAAGGTATATAATGATGAATAAATTCTGAGTTTCTTTACCCTTAAACACAAATTGAGATGTAAAATTTCACATAACTCTTCGATCAGTGTGTAAGACTAAGTGCCATTCAATGTAAAGCTGCTATGTCAGTGTCCTGTACGATATAGGAAATATTTTCTCTGATGATTACTGAAAAGTACAAGCTGTGTCAATGCCCTGTGCAACAATTTTGTGCCCTTCAGAGGAACAACAGTTGATTCAATTTAAGTCTCATTTCTCCAATTCACAGACCACACTCTCAAGACCACTCCAGTTCCAGTCTTTTTCTATAGAACTTTTTATACCTAGGCTGGGGCTGATTTTAAGGCTTTTTCTTGGAAATGGGTGAGAAAACTCCTTTCCAAAATCTGTCCACCAGAAGGAGGCCTATCTATGGACAGCTACTCTTATAAGGGGCAGGCTTTTGGTGTTCAGGTCTTTTCTTTGTGGTAAAACACTTGAGTTTACACTATATAGAGAATTTATGCACTTTTCTTTTGTGGTAAGCAGTTTTAAATTCAGGATGAGGAGTAGACTTACCCAGGATAGGAAAGGTACACAGTTTTTAGAGTAGTATATATTATAAACTAGAGAAGACTGCGGGACAGACCTCACATCAAGATATGTAGGGGGTGGGGCCGGCTCCGTGGCCAAGTGGTTAAGTTCGCGCACTCTGCTGTGGTGGCCCAGGGTTCGGCTCTTGGGCTCGGACATGGCACCACTCATCAGGCCACGTTGAGGCGGCATCCCACATCCCACAGCTAGAAGGACCTGCAACTAAGATATACAACTATGTACGGGGTTGGGGGGGGGGGGGGGG
>NW_025798459.1:0-16703 GCF_021613505.1 Equus quagga | reverse complement strand
GATTGGCAATAGTTGTTAGCCCAGGTGCCAATCTTTAAAAAAAAAGAAAGAAGAGTGGCAGCAGTTGTTAGCTCAGGTGCCAATCTTAAAAAAAAAAAAAAAAGATATGTAGGGGTAAAAACTTGTCACAGTGGAATGAAAAATAAAGAGCCTGAATGGTATATGCATACACACTCCTAGTTATGCAGACACACACATGCATATCTATATATATTATTGTGTATATATATATAGGTAGTGTATTATCATAGTTAATCTTCAAAAATATCATATGCAGAAGGAATTACTATCACATGGTTAAATGAATACATAAACTTATGAGATGTTGCCCAATGTCCCACAGCTAATGAATTGAGGAAGCAAGATTAGAACTAGGTCTGAGTTTCTCCAGCACAAGGGTCCTCTCTGTAGCACACCCCTTAATAGGGAGGAGCCAGATTCCCTAGGATGTGGGGTATGAGGGAGATCTCAGGTGATGCTGATCTGTAGAAGGAACTGAGAGCATCATGGGAAAATCTTGGGTGCCAGGAGACAGAGGTTGATATGCTCAATCCGTGTAGCCATTGATGAAGCAGGAGCAGGTCATGGTAATGGCTAAACCCAAGTTGAGCTACTTCATGACCAAAGTGCTCTCACAGATGATATGATGTAGACGGTGAACACCGTGGACAGTTAATAGCCTGGACTTTGAAATTAGATTGAATTTCATCATCTAGTGATGTTGCTGCTTAGTAGCCCTTACTAAATTAAATTTAATCGGATTCATTTCATCATCAGTAATAAATGAACTAGGACTTATGTGATAGGGATGTTATGGGAATTAATAATAAAATGTTTGTAATATCTCCCTCATTTCCTAGCACATGAGCACTGATCCAGATTGGTGTTGATTAATTTTCTCTGTGATTTGAAATAATTAATGTTAAAAATGAATATTAATCTACTTTAACTAGTAATAGCTTTTCTATGAAAAATAATTAATTGATTAAAGAATCATAGATCATTTCTTCATTTCATCTTTTGGATAATAAATATATTTTTTTAAATCTTCAAATATCTTTATTTCATCTTACACATAGACATCTGAGTATGCAATTCCAATTTTTTTCCTAAACGTTCTTTATGGCTTTGCTATTTTATAATCAGCTATCAATCAATCTTGTTTTATTTGTGGTGAGGACGCTAAACGTAAAAACTAACGTCTTAACAAATTTTTATGGAGTTGCTGTTCCACAGATATAAAGTTTCAGTTCTGCAAGATAAGTAAGTTCTAGAGATCTGCTGTACAACATTCTGCCTATACAATCATGAGTTGCTTAAGGACAAGGGACGTACTAAGAAATGTGTTGTTCGGCGATTGTATCTTTGTGCAAACGTCATAGAGTGTACGTCCAAAAAACTATTGGCACAGCCTACTACACGCCTACTCTGTATGGTACTAATCCTATGGGACCAACGTCATATGTGCAGTTCACCGTTGACTGAAATGTCATTATGCAGTGCATGACTGTAGTTAACAATACTGCATTGCACACATGATCAATATTTCTTCATTAGAAAAGAAAGTTTTACCTTCCTCAAAGCTCTCATCTGGGTCATAGTCTCTGCAGCCAGAGGCCAAATGCATATGGCCTCTTGACTATTTTCAGTATGTGTACTATTAGCTGGATTACACTTTTGGTCCACCTTCAGGATCATTCTTTATCAGGTTCCCTTCAAGTACGATGAACATGGCACAAGTAAATACTTTTAGAAGGTCTAAATTTGCCATCATGCAGCCTTTATAGCTTTACCCTCTCTTGTGCAGAAGAAAGGGAAACTTATTAGTTTTTTTGTGCTTGAAATCTTTCTTTTATGGTCAACACTGGTCACTATCGTGACATTAACATGTACTGACATCTTCCATTTCATTGTTTATTGCTTCATAGCCCCATTTGTCTGGAGCCCCTGACAGAACTCTTGATCCTAGGCTGTGGCTACAGGGCCATATTGAGGCCAGGTCAGGACAAAGAATCAGCATCACTGTGCTACCACTCTGTGATACCCACTCTGACTGGTCACCAGCAGTAGTTTGCAACCTGTATGGCATTTTCCATCCATGTGACCTAATGAGACATAAACTGCCAGGATCACCTAGTTTAGCTGGGGGGTACAGGACAGGAGCCACAGCATGCAGGCATGACTGCCTCAGGTGACTTCATAGTGATGGACCTCACAGTAGTACAGTAAATGCTTTCCTCTATCATCTCAGCTTTTGAAGAAGCCACACCAGGTGGATGTGTGTGAACCTACGATATATTAGCTCTTACAGTGTATGCACAGACATTGTGATATATTATGTCATGATAGTAAGAGAAATCATTGCAAATTTACACTTTAAATAAGTTAACCAGAGCAGGTCTTTCTGATAAGAGAACATGTCAAGAGAGAGCTTTCTGATGTATAGGAGTAAGTGAGTCACACTGATATCTGGGGCGACATTCCACGATGAGAAATAGCAGGTGTAAAACTCCAGAGACCTAAGTGGTTTGCTACTTTTTACAATGAGGATGTGTTTTGGCATGGGAAAGAGAAGCAGGAGAGAGAGTAGGTCACACAAGGATCTTGGTAGAAAAGACTTCAGGTCATTCTTTCTTTCCATGAAAATGAAAGACAATATCAATCATTGAACAGATAAGGATGAGATTTGTCATATGACATGAACTAGTGTAAAGTGTTTGAAATATTACGAAAAGTCCTTTTTACCAGGTCGTGAAACTTCCTTCCTTGTTTCTCCACCTTTTCTCCTTCTCTTTCAACATGTTGGTCTTTGCTTGACCTTGATGTCTACACCATTAGTATCATTTTATTCTTACCTTACTTATTCTGCCCCCTTGTACCTTCCCAATCATTCAGGGACCTGTGAACATGAGGAGCCTCAGAAGTCAGAACAAGTAGCACAGGGAGCAGCTGCAACGGCTTCAGGACACCTGGTGAACATAAGGAGGAGGTGACCTGCCGCATCTGCCTGGAGCTCCTGACAGAATCCCTGAGCCTAGACTGTGGCCACAAGCTTCTGCCAAGCCTGTATCACTGCAAGCCACAAAACATCTGTGGTCAGCCAAAAAGGAGAGAGAAGCTGCCCTGTGTGTAGAATCAGTCACTAGCCTGTGAAACTGCTGCCTAATCGGCATGTGGCCAACATAGTGGAGAGGCTCAGGGAGGTCAAGTTTAGTTCAGAGGTGGAGCAAAAGAGATCTCCGTGTGCACCATGAAGAGAAACTCCTGCTCTTCTGTAAGGAGGATGGGAAGGTCATTTGCTGGCTTTGTGAGTGCTCTCAGGAGCACCGTGGTCACCACACATTCCTCATGGAGGAGCTTGCCCAGGAATATCAGGTAAGACACCAGGATATAAATAAGACAGAGTCGAAAATAGTACTTGATGGGAAATCTCCACGTTGCATTGCATTTTCATTTCCTTGTCAACATAGCCCTAAGCTCTGTGATCTCTTTTCTTCCTATCCTCAGCTTCCGAGGCCTGAAAGACATTTCTGTGCACTCCATCCAATTACAAAAGGATGCCTACAGTACAGACTTTTACTCAGAAGTAGATATTCTTGTACCTTGTCCTAGTAGGTGGAGATTTGGCGTGAAAGAAAAGCTCTCATTACCTCTGTGAAGAGGAGGGTTAACTGGGCAGTTTGGTGGATTGAGATATAAGTTCTTTCCTTCCCTCAGGATCAGGTTTCTTCTTCTAAGACAAAAAGTATCAGTCCTCTTTTGGGGAGAGGATGCTGACTTCCACCACTTGAGTATTCAACAACACATTCATTGCCTCAGGTTTTCTTCCAAGTCATAGATTCTAGTTGCGGTTCTCACAGCTTCTGTAAACTCTAGTGTCTCCAGAGATCAGCCTGATTGCTTCCCCATTTATCATCTCTTCTGATGCTGAAAAAGCCCATATCTTGATTCTGGTTTGATCCCTTTCCCACAGGAGAAGCTCCAGGCAGCTCTGGGGGCCTGAGGGAGGACCAGGGAAGCTGACAGCTTGGAAGCTGATGCCAGATGGGAAACAACTTCCTGGTAGTTAGGAGGAGACACTTCCTGAGGGACTTGGAATGAAATCTTGGCAGGACCCTGGGTGTTACTTACATGGAGCTCCCTTCCTCTTTGTTTCCTGACAACTGATTTGTCCAAAAGCCATTTGATTAGTCCTCTTCTTTATCTTTTCCCTGAGAGGGGTGGGGGCTAAAATGTGGACATATCACAAATGAACAAATAATTGGAGGGAGGTATTCACGTTGATGGACTCTTTGATGAGGATGGCTAGTGAATTCTGTATTCCTTTCCTTTCTTGTTTTTGAGCCTCTGACTCTTCTGAGGGAAAACATTTGGCAATGGCTCATGGTTCTGTCCTCAGTGTTCAAATTTCGGCACAGGCTGGTGGTGGAGGTGCAGGTGAGAGTCAGAAGTAATGGAGAAACTCTTGACCGTCTTGTAGAGCTGTGTGAAAGCTGAGCCACACTCAGTTATCCAAGGTGGCACAGGATTGGTCTCAATAATGCAAACTTGAGGCCATTAAGTTTGAATGCAATGCAGAAAAAAAGATAGTAAAAGTCAGCTTGCCCAGGAATTGCTCCCCTGCTTCCATCTTACTTCCCTGTGAGAAATCCCCAAATAGAATAATTCTTTTTCTGGCTCCCAGGCTCTGCCTAGAACCTCAGTACCTCTCTCTGTTTCTCATTCCTGAGGAATCAAATACAAAGTGAGAAAGAAAGCGTGCAGGCAGAGTTTAATCAAATGAGAGGTATCCTGGTCTCTGAGGAGCAGAAGGAGCTGCTAAGCTGAAGAATGAGGAGGGAGATAGTCTACGCAACCTCACTGAGGCTGAGAATGAGCTGGTGGAGCAGAGGCAGTTGGTGAGCCCTCTCATCTCAGATGTGGCGCACTAGTTGCAGGGGTGAACAATGGAGATTCTGCAGGTAAGACTTGGGAAGAAGCCCCAGCATCTGAGATCTGAGAAAAATGAGGACTAGTTTCCTTGTCTGTATTGCTCTGTTCTTTCTGGTGGTGAAACTAAGGTTCCCTTGGCCCTGCAGTACCCCTTCCTGGATCTATTTCAGAGGTTATTAGAATAATTGACATTGTGGATAACAAGGGAAAATCTCAATTTTATTAACTTATCAAATGCAGTGCAAAAATTTGACTGTGGAGAGAAGATCCATTGTCTGGTGGTATTGTATAGGGACCTATTATCTGTGGTCTCTGTTAAGCATTTATCGGGTACCTCTTCATCATCCAGCTTAGTCACGGACAAACAAGTATTCTTCAGATTCAAGAGTGCTTTTTCTTTGTTTTAAAAAAAATGTTTTCTTTTGTTTTTTAAGAAAAACTTCTTTCTCACAGTGTTTTTTTTTTTCTTATGCTTTTCGGTGAGGAAGATTGGCTATGAGCGAACTTCTGTTGCCAATCTTCTTTTTTTTTGGTCCTCAAAACCCCAGTATATCGTTGTCCATCCTAGTCGTAGGTCATTCTAATCCTCCCATGGGGCATGCTGCTACAGCATGGCTTGATGAGCAGTGTTCAGGATCCCAACTGGCAAGTCCCGAGCTGCCGAAGCGGAGTGTGCAAACTTAACCACTTGGCCGCAGGCCGGCCCCCCTGTTTTTTCTTTTTTCCTCATATTATGAGTTGAGGTTTTCTCCTTCTTTCTCTTTTTTCTTTTGCTGAAGAAGGTCTGTACTAAGCCAATATCCATTGCCAATCCTCCTCTTTTTTCTTTTTCGATTGAGGAAAATTAGCCCTGAGCTAACATCTGTGCCAGTCTTCCTCTACTTTTTTGTATGTGGGACACCTCCACAGCATGGCTGGTGAGTGGAATAGGTCCACACCCAGGATCTGAACCCTCAAACTCTGGCTGCCAAAGTGGAGTGCACAGAACTCTAACCACTTGACCACTGGGCTGGGCCCTCTGTCTCTATTTTTTTAAAACAATTTGTGAAGGACTGGTATTATTTATCTTTAAATATTCAATAGAATTCACCAGGGAAGCCATCTCATTCCAGGCTTTTCTTTTTGGAAAGCTTTAAAATAATTATTTTTTTTACTTCTATTAGCTTCAATTTGAGTTTTTATGGTTCTTGAGCCAGTTTTTGGTAGTGTAATTTTTTGTAGGAATTTACCATTTTGTCAACATTTTCTGATTTGTAGACATAAAGTTAATCATAACAACCCTTATAAACTCGTTAATTTCTACAGCACTCACAGTAATGTCACCTCTTTTATTCTTTATTTGGTGATTTGCTTTTTCACTTTTTTCTTAGTTTAGCTATGTTTGGTCAATTTTATTGAGATTTTTTAAGAACAGACTCTGCTATTTCATTGATTGTATGTATTTTTAACCTTCCTATGTCATTTATTTCTGCTCTCACCTTTAATGTTTCCTTTACACATTGTGTGCTTATGTGGGTACATGTGTGTGTGTGTTGGATATAGTTTGCTGTTCCTTTTCTAGATTTTTATTAGGTGGAAACTTAAATCACCACTTTCAAACCATCTTTTCTGATATATCATTTAATGATAAATGGATTGTTTTAGCTGTATTCCATATATTTTGATTATTTAGTTCTTATTTTTACTCACTTCAACTTACTTTCAAATTTCCTGTGGGATTTTTTTTGGTTAACTCTTGGGATATTTGAAAGTGTGTTGTTTAATTAAAATATATTTAGTGATTTCTTACTTTTTCTTCTGCTGTGGATTTCAAATTTAACTCCTCTGTAATCATAGAACATATATTTTATTATTTGAATCTTTTAAATGTATTGACAATTGTTAATGACCTAAAATATTGCATCTCGAGAAAATTTTTCTATATGGATTTGATGAGATTGTTTATTCTGGATTCATTGGGTGAAATGGTCTATAGATGTCAGGTCACTTTGGTTGATAGTATTGTCCTTGTCTTCTATATCCTTGACCGTTTTCACAGAAGCTATTCTCTCAATTATTGAAATCTCTATTATTATTGAATTGTCTATTTTTCCTTTAAATTTCACTTCGTCTGAGAAAATTTCAAAGCAAAATTTGTGATGTGTGAGGAAAATTTGAAGCTCTGTTTTTAGGTATATGTACATTTATAATTGTTATATCTTCTTGTCGTACTGAAACTTTAATCAGTATTAAATTTCCCTCTCATTCTCTCATAATATTATCTTAAGTCTATTTTGTCTAATACTGATATAGACATTAGCAATTTTATGTTTACTGTTTGTATGGCATATGTTTTTCTCTATTTGTACCTTTTCCCACATTTCTGAGTTTGAATCCAATATATGTCTGTCATACAGAGCAATAAATGAACCTTGCTTTCTATCTAGTCCAAAAGTCTCTGTCTTTTAATTGGGGTATTATGACAAGGACACCTAATGCAATTATTGATATTGTTTTCAAATTTTCCAGTTTGCTAATTGCTTCCTATGTGGCTCCTGTAATTTTTATCCTCCTCTTTCTCCTTAAGAAGCTTCTTTTGTGTTTCTAATAGGAAATTTTAAGTTTTCCTATTTTCTACCTGTGTTTTTTATTTATTTTTTTCCCTCGTGGTTGCTCTAGCGCTTGCAATATGCATGCTATCCTATCACGGTCTCCCTCAGATTAAAACAAACTGAGTTCCAGGAAAATATAGAATTTGCCTCCATCAGTGCTTCATTTCCTTTTGGTAACAACATATACCTCAGAATTTTCATGGTAACTGGGAAGAGGAGTTCTGTATTATTCTACAATTTATATCATGAGATCGATGTTTCCTTCAAGAACTGAGGATAAAGGCATAGGGAGGGGTCAATAGAGAGGGAAAAAACTAGAATTTGGAGAAGGACATAGACCAGATACTGATGAACAGGTTTAAGCTTCAAAATTCAGCTTTGACTACAAAATGATAGTCGGCTTTACTGAAGTCTCATTGTTCAGATCTCAAATTCCCACTGCAGACAGTGTGAGTTTTCATGTTGTGTGCTGTAGAGAGGGTCATGTCTAGGCTCAGCTTTCCTTATGAGGTACAGTCTTTTGGTGTTTAGTCCTTTTCCTTGTGGTGAAACAGTTGGGTATACAACAGTATTTACTACTTCAGGCACTTTTCTTCTTTTAAAAAAAATCATTTCTAAATAAGGATGAAGAACAGAACTACCTAGGATAGCAAAGATGCAAACTGTTCTTAGAGAAGTGTATATTCTGATTTAGGGCAGGCTATGCCACTGTGCAAAATTTGAATCAAGATTTGCAGGCCTGGAGGAGGCTCGAGACTGTGGGCCAGGAGCAGCAGAGGAATGGTGGGTGGCCATGGCCTTGGGGGACATTTGATAAGTGCAGAAACTGATGGCAAGTAAGGTGAATGTGAACTCCCAAGGTCAACAGCTGGGCCAGTTTACACTGGGTATGTAATGCAGTCATGAGCATAGTCTCTTACTTGTTAAAATCGGGAGCTGACCAAGAAATTCTTATGACAAAGGGAGGAATGCCATTCCCATTAACATCACGGAGAGAAACGAGGAAGATCATGGGAGTGGAAAATATTGATGATGATGACAACCTCCCCCAGCTGAAGAAATATTTCGTACTGTCCTTTCTTTGTTCCCAACTCTTAGCTGACTCAGTTTTCCCTTTTAGCTAAAAAGCCTCAGCAAAGGATTCAGGCCACCTGCAGAATGGGGGTCTTTCCACACCTCCTGCATCACTGTCTGTAGATGGCTGTCCGTCATTTATCCCCCATGGGGAACTTCCCCCTGCTAGGAGCCTTTCCCTGGGACCACACATCTTTGACACTAGTTCAGAACTGGGATGTGTCTTCTCCCTCTGCCATGCTCAGAACACTAGAAAGCACAAAACCAGGCCCTGTTTGTCAGGCACCAGGGATTCAGAGACACTCACTGTCCTCTTCTTTCCTGCCCAAGCCACCAGCATCTCTGGAGCCTCAAAATGGGATGTGTACAGGATCCGTACGAGCGTTCCATCCATTTTCCCTCCCCTGGAGCATTTCCATTTAATATGCAAGAGTTAGTACTCATGGTGAGTATTCAGAAGTTATCTCTTCGAGAAAATGGTGTCATTGAAATTGAACTTGACTGACTTGAGCTCACCTTTCAAGAATTGCTTGGAGGGAATTGCTGTGAATTGAGTGTTAGTTGAGATCAAGTGGAGAACCTCAGGAAGTTATCCCATTCTTTGGTAAGAAAGGGCAAAGATATTGCTCAACTTCAAGATTTCCAAGTGTTGGAAATGGTTCTAATGATAAGTGAAAATAATTTTCTGTTCAGAAATGCTGCATCCACACTGACTGGAAGGTCTTGCTACAACAGCAGAGCTTCAAAAATGACTTCATAATACAGCAAGGACTTTTATTACTGAGTATTGTGGCAGTGCGTGTCACTTCTGGGCCAAGGACAAGCCATTGATCTAAATGCCTTGTCTGCTCAGGAAGGCCCCTGGTGCCACTGCACAGTATACACTGACATTGTTCTGCCCAGATACAAAGCCCCTGTTCCCCAAGCAGTGGTGTCACACTTCCAAGATTCTCAGTGCACAAGAAGCCTATTGCTTGAAACTGTGAACAGTTGAGAAGTGGCCTGGAGAGGCAGAAGCCAGTGGCTGTCTATCCAGTGTGTTTTACATGCAGAATGTAAGAGAGTTGTCTAAGCAGAAGCTGAGACAGAGCAGAGCCTGTTTCTAGGCCCTCCTGTTGACAGTGCACCTGAAGGGCCTGGATGCACTGTTCTTGGTGTTCCATGCTCCCAACTCTCCTGAAATGTGAACTGACTAGAGAAAAATACTAGGTAAAGCACAAATATTGGGCAAGGGAATTTTGGTGTGACGTGGGGCTGTTCGGTCACACAGAACATATGGACACATTTATCAATGTTATTCGGGTTAAAGTCATTGAGAATACAGTTACCTAATTGTAAATATCTGTAAACCAAAAGTGTTTTCCCTTCCCCCTGCTTTTTCTTTTGTAAACACTCATGACAGCTTCTCTGTCTCCTCTGCCATTACCTGGACTGTCATCTCTGCTTTAATCCCCTTCATAGTGACTAGAAGGCTCTCCGTGCTTTCTGAAACAGCAGCCACTTTTTTTGTTTTTTAAACTGAAGCAATCCCTGTCATCTATGTGCTTAAACGCGCCAAATGAGAAAAGAACCAACATCGCCAGCCATGTTCTCCACTCGCATTTTCTGCTAGAATGAAAAGCAATGTTTTCTTTAAAGATTTTATTGTTCCTTTTTCTCTCCAAAGCCCCCCAGTACATAGCTGTATATTTTTAGCTGTGGGTCCTGCTAGTTGTGGCATGTAGGATGCCGCCTCAGCATGGCTTGGCGAGCGGTGCCATGATCGCGCCCAGGATCCGAACCAGCAATACCCTGGGCCACTGAAGCAGAACGTGCGAACTTAACCACTCAGCCATGGGGCCGTCCCCGAAAAGCAATTTTTGAGACAGATTCTGTTGTTACTTTAAAGGCCATTGTGATGAATTCAGCTAAAGCAATTAACGTGTTTAATTTTAGGTCAAAGATAAAGGTTATTTTGAAATTATTTGGATTTTTACACAACTCTGTAATCTGTTGCTTTAGAAAACAAATTGATCTGATGGATCACCCCTACCACCACCAATCCTGTTCATAAAGTCAATTGTCAGTCTATCAGGCTTTGTTCTGGAAAAACAAACATCTTACTAAATTCTTCAATATGGCAACATAATTTTTTAAAGAATGCCTTCAAGGATTCTTTTCCTCTCCTTCAGTGTCACTGATGTTAACAGAAAAGCCGGGCTCTTGTTGAAACAAACAGCTGAACATTGAATCAGAATGAGAACACTTTGACCAATAGTAGAGCAGAGGTTTGAAGCTAGCTGTTGAAGAGCCTTCCTGCTGTGAAAAGAAGATTTTTCCCCATAGAGCCTACAGTTTCCAAAGAAATTCAATGTCTTAACTTGGTTTATTTCATTGGAACTCTAGGACTGAGAGAGATGGTGCAGAAGATGTCAGTGGAAGACAATGTTGTGCTAAGATAATGGCCTCCTGCTCTGCCTAATTGCTTAGTTGAGATTGAGGTGAGTTCAAGGCCAACTTTATGGAGTGACTCTGGTCAGTGATGGAATTGTATTCCGTCGATGACTGATGGTGACTTATGTCCCCTCGTACAGTGTTTGCACAGCAAAGGTTACTTGTTACCCCCTTTCTCTGAAGTGCTTTAAAGAAGAAACCTCCCTTGTCTTTCAACCAATCCGAAGCTAGTTTATCTAGAGATACTATCCTTTTTTTCCCCTTCCTTTTGAAAAAAGTTACAATGTATTAATGTAATTAAAGCTAGTTCTATCCTGGAATTAATAAATTCAGTATTAATTCATGTCTAAATCACTGCGGTTAAAACACTTCCAGACATCTGGGTCAATTAGAGATTCTCAGAAGCAGGGGAGACCCCTGGCTGGAAAAGGAGTAGCTCCAGGGCATTTTCTGGGCTTAGAAACAGGCTAGCAAGGGGCTGTCATCTCCAGTGAGAGATGGGCCAACACTGGTCTCTCTTCTCTTTTAGAAAGTCCTCTGTGGTCAACTGATTCCTGCCCATGGCAGTGGGAGAAGACTACACCATTGCTGGTAGGTGAGTTTGAAGTCTTACTCTACACATTCAGAGAAACAGTTTTGTATGATTTGTGGAATTTCTAACATGGATCTTTTTTAGCTTTATTAACTATGAATTCACCGCCCCTCCTCCACTGCATTTGAAAGCTTGTGTTTGTACTGTATAAACATTCATTGAAATTTTTTTCTTCAATAAATTTTTTTCTGCATGGCTGACAGTTCAAGGATAACAAATAATATTACAATTAAATATCAACTGACTGAAAAGAAAGAATTAGTAGGACTGTAGGAAAAGGTGTATCTTGGACCTGCTGGATGAAAATGAAAGTGCCTGGCTTGCGATCAACGTAAATATCTGTATGTATCTCTCTGTCTCTATCTCTATCTATTCATAGGAAGACGGATACACACACATGCATACACTTGCATATACACATATGGGTACATATGCATGTAATCATTTGTATAAATATATGTATATACATTAACATCATCGTGATTAGACTTTAAAAATATATGAGAGAGAGAGAAATTTACATCAGGAGGTTAAAAGAGTTTAGAAACTGTAGCTATAAATGAGACAGGCGTAGACATGAAAATGGATAATATTATACTGAGCCACTTCATGATCAGTGTGCTATTGCAGATGCCACGAAGAAAATATGTCCTCCTTTTAGGGTAGAGAATGAACGTTGTAAGTGGATGGTTAAAAGTCTGATAAATAAAGGAAAAGTGATAGGATATATTGGAGTATATGTGGAAGCCGTTTTCTTTAAAACAAATTTGGCCTGACCTTCTTTTTCCACAAAGGCCTGATGTGGTCTGTTGAGCATGTGTTGTACATCTGCTTTAAACATTGGCAATGTCCCAAAGCTGAGAACCCAAAGTCCTTAAAGATAGGGATATTGCCTCCTCATATCAGTATTTCTTTAAGGATAAGCATTTGTTCTCAGAAACTAAGGATTTAACTGCTTTAATTCATCTCATGACCACTGACCCACGGACCACCGACGTGCTGTGGTCACCATGTGACCCCTGACCTGCTGTGCTAGCAAAGCTTCTCGTGACAGGAGTGAAAAGGATATTCCTGTCATATATGATGTTTGTTCTTTGTTCCAAGATGGGATATAACCACTCTGTGCACCCCACTTCTTCAGAGAGCTTTCTTCTTGGTGGAAAAGTTATCCTGGGCTATCGTCCTCAAATTAGCTCATAATAAGCTCTTCCCAAATTTGATTTATAGATTCGTTATGGATTATTGCATTGACAAGAATGGACTCTGAAAACAGAACAGGTTTCATACAATGATGATATAATCACTTAGGGGCCCTTATCAAATTTACTAATTTCTATGGATTTCAATTTCTCACTTACAAAATAAATAAAAAGAATAAAACTTACCCGATGGGTATATTGTGGGAATTAAATAAGAAAATATTTGTGATATCTTCTGCTATTTCCTAGCACATAAGCATTGACCCAAAGTGATGTCCATTCATATCTCTTCATGGCTTCTTTTCTGACTTGAATAAGTGATTGTAAGAAAGCATATTCATTCACTTTAAAATAATTAACTTTGGTTTATTTCTTGAAATAGTATAATTTGAATCAGAAATCACAATCTTTAAAAATTTGTTTTATCCACTTATAAAATCAGTATTACATTATTATAAAAACAACTTTTTTCTCTTTGACAAATAAAAATGGCAAGCAATAGGATATATTGGAGTATAAGAGGAAGCCATTTGGTATAAACCTAATTCGGCCTGACTTTGTTTTTTCCAAAAGGGCCTGACCGTGGCTATTGAGCATGCTTTGTATATCTGCATAGACATTTCCTATGGCCAGAACAAAGGCCCTTGAGATAAGGGTGCAACTTCCCCTGACATTGCATTTCCTTAGGGATAAGCATCTTTCCTTAGGCTAGGAACTGATTGCTGCACTCACCTTTGACCACCCAGCTCACCTGTGACCACTCAGCTGGAGACAACAGACTGCCACCCTGCTGTGTTCACTGAGACAGAAGACCTACCTGCTGTTTCCATCAATTGCTGTGCTGACAGAGCAGTCTCGCGACTATTGTAAAAGGGACATTTCAATCCTATGTGAAACATCCTCTCTGGGGGTATATAACCACTCTGTGCACCCCACTTCTTTGGTGCCCTTTCTTCCTTCGGAAAGAAAGTCCCCGGGTTATAATCCTCACATTTAAGCTCAGAATAAACTCACCCAAATTTTCAATTATAGATTGGTTATGGATTATTTTCGTCGACATCACCATCTTCTTCTACAATTATAATAGCCTCTGTAACCTACCTCAACATACTAGACTAAAATGTTATTCATTTTCTGTTGCTGTGTAAGCAATTACCACAAATTTAGTGGTAGGCTTAAATTTCAGCTTAAAAGAACACACGTTTATTATGTCACAGTTTCTCCAGACTGGATTCTGGGCACAGCATAGCTGGGTTCTCTCCTTTAGGTTCTCACAGGGATGTCCTTGAGGGGAACAGAGTTTGCCACCCCAAACTATGCTTCTTTGGGAGATGGATTATTTTCAAGAAACAGAAGACTCACGAAGTTTTTCTTGTTAATTCCCCCTTCACTGCCTAAATGAATTTAGATAAATTGCCTGTGGGAGGAACAAAGCTATCCACAGAGATATCTACAAAGAATACTGGCCACATGTGGTGGGGGAGACATGACAGGGCCTAGAGTTGAGAGTCCTTTCCATGTCCTGTTGTCTCTGGAGGACCTGCAAACATTTCTTTACCAAATATTTGCTTTTACATCCCCATGTGAATTGCCTTTCTCCTCTTTGAAGTCCAAAATGAGTAACCCCGACATCCTCCTTTGTCTTTAGCTGAAGATGGTATTTAAGACGGTGGCTTCAGATATTTTAGTGATCTGCTCAATTGTCTTGGCTTTTTGCCGTTTATACACGTCATTAATTTTTTTTTTTATTTTCTCCTATTATTCTGTCTCATGTCAATTTAATTGTTGGGCCAGCCCAGAAAAACCTAGAGGGCCATGGTGACTTCAAGAATGCCTGGGGGAAGCCTGGGTTCAGATCAAACCATCCTAATGTTGCTCCCAGAAGTCCCGGCTGGGAAACAGTGTCTGCCTGAGCTACCATTTCACCAGGCTCTCCAATGACTCCCTCCTTCCTAGAAAACTTGTGTCCAAATCCTGAGGGGCAGCCCCTGTGACTCATCCAGGAATTGTTTGCCCTGTCCCTGTCTGTGGGCCTACGGGTGGGTGGGAGGGCCCTGCCACTTTTAACCAGACATCTCAGCTTTCAGAAATAAACAAGTCTAGGGGGTAAAGAATGTCCCTCTATCTCCAGGAGGGACCAGAAGCTCTTTGCCAAGGTTAGAGTTTAATGGGGAGATAAAAGAAAATCATCCTGTGTGGGCATTGTACATATTGGTGCAGAGGTGACTGTGATACCCCATTTCCTGGTATCAAGATGAGGAAAAGGCAGATTGTGTTCTCTGATTAGTGGTTTGAAGCCACCATCATTGTTAAAGAAAGACTATTGAGGACACTTGTTAAAGACAGAAGGTGAGGATGACTTGATTCCAGGGGGGTACTACCATAGAGTTTGGTAATAGGAGAAAGAGCGGGCTCATCTCTGGATATAATAAGGAAAAGTGAGGATTGATAGCCAAGGAGCAGGGTCAGAGGTTGCTGGATGGAAGATGGCTAAGAGGTAGAGCAATTCTTTGCTAAGCTGACCTAAAAGAATTTTTGCTGAAGGCAGGCCAGGCTGATCAGATATTGAGGGTGGTCAGAGCAGCTAAACATCTTCAAGGGGGCTGAGGCAATGACTCATCAAATTCAGCCAGCAGGATTTTTGCGAAGACTAGGCAATGCAGAGACAAATACAGGAAGCCTGAGAGTCAGGGCCCAGTTGTGAAGAGAATTCAGAGAAGCCTGACTAGTCTTTGGTCAAAGAGGGAATTTCTGTCACCACCTAGACCCTCGGCCAAGCCTGACAATGGATGAGCGTATTGGGGCCCTTTCAAACTTCTCCAGTGATGGCCCCCCTGCTAAATATGTTATTCGTGGTGATAAAGCATCCATGTGTACCTCTGCTAGCCTTTGTCTCCAAGCCGTGGTAGCAATGCTGCACATATGGACATTTTAGTGGCACATGTGGAGAACTGTAAATTCCTGTCTCTTCCCTTACAAGGTATAAAATGATGAATTAATTCTGGGTTTCTTTTTCCGAAAACACAAAGTGAGATGTAAAATTTCACCTAACTACGTAAACTAAGTGTAAAACTAGGTGCCAGTCAATGTAAAGGAGCTATGTGAGTGTCCTTCACAATGTAAGAAATATTTTCTGCTATGATTACTGAAAAGTACAAGTCGTGTCAATTTCTTCTGCAACAGACTTGTGCTCTTGAGAGGAACAATGGTTTATTCTACTGAAGTCTCATTTCTCAAGTTCCAGACTCTGCTGTGAAGACCACTGAGTTCCAGTCTTCTTCTCTGGAACTTTTTATACCTAGGCTGGGACTGATTTAAAGGTCGTTTATTGGGAATGAGTCAGAAAACTACTAAAGTATGAATTCCCTAAATCAGTCCAGCAGAGGGAGTCATATCCAGGGACAGCTCCTCTTATAAGGGTCAGGTTTTTGGTATTTAGGCTTTTCCCTTGTGGTAAAATGCTTGCGTATACACCATATACAAAGTCTTATGCATGTTTCTTTTCTTTTCTTTTTAACCAGTTTCAAATTCAGGATGAGGAAGAGACTCAGTTTAGCAAAGGTAGAAATTTTCCTGGAGAATTATAAACTAGGGCAACCCGCTGCGCAGAGCTCACATCAAGATGCAGAAGGGTAATAACTTGTCCCAGGGGAAGAAAAAAGAGGGTGCTTGGCCTGGGAATGGTATATACATACACACTCATAGTCACACACACACAGGTATATGTATAAGTATGTGTATAAATATATATTCATAGGGATCATTATCACAGTTTATCTTCCAAAATATCATATGAAGAAGGAATTCCTATCAGGTAGTTAAAAGAATATATAAAATTATGAAATATTCCCCCGTGTCCCACAGCTAATAAGTGAGGAGGCA
>NW_025798458.1:16803-18233 GCF_021613505.1 Equus quagga | reverse complement strand
CTTTGGTAACAGGGGAGAGAGATCAGGCTGAACTCTGACTACAATAAGGAAAAGTGGGGATTTACATCCAAGAAGCAGGGTCAGAGTTCGCTGGACGGAAAATGGCTAAGAGGTAGAGCAATTCTTTGCTAAGCTGACCTAACAGAATGTTTGCTGAAGGTGGGCCAGGGTGATCAGACATTGAGGGTGGTCAGACCTGCTAAACATCTTCAAGGAGGCTGAGGCAATGACTCATCAAATTCAGTCAGCAGGATTTTTGTGACAACTAGACAAAGCAGAGACAAACACCAGAAGCCTAAAGTCAGAGCCCAGTTGGGAAGAGAGGTCAGTGGAGCCCAACTGGGCTTTGGTCAAAGAGGGACATTTTGTCACCACCCAGACCCTTGGCCAAGCCTGACAATGGGTGAGTGTCTTCGGGCCCTTACAAACCTCTCCTGTGATGGCCTCCATGGCTGAATACGTTATTGGTGTTGATAAAGCATCCATGTGTACCATTGCTGGCCTTTGCCCCCAAACCTTGGTGGCAATGCTGCACATATGGACATTTCAGTGGGGCATGTGGAGGAGTATAAAAACCTGTCTCTTCATTTACAAGGTATATAATGATGAATAAATTCTGAGTTTCTTTACCCTTAAACACAAATTGAGATGTAAAATTTCACATAACTCTTCGATCAGTGTGTAAGACTAAGTGCCATTCAATGTAAAGCTGCTATGTCAGTGTCCTGTACGATATAGGAAATATTTTCTCTGATGATTACTGAAAAGTACAAGCTGTGTCAATGCCCTGTGCAACAATTTTGTGCCCTTCAGAGGAACAACAGTTGATTCAATTTAAGTCTCATTTCTCCAATTCACAGACCACACTCTCAAGACCACTCCAGTTCCAGTCTTTTTCTATAGAACTTTTTATACCTAGGCTGGGGCTGATTTTAAGGCTTTTTCTTGGAAATGGGTGAGAAAACTCCTTTCCAAAATCTGTCCACCAGAAGGAGGCCTATCTATGGACAGCTACTCTTATAAGGGGCAGGCTTTTGGTGTTCAGGTCTTTTCTTTGTGGTAAAACACTTGAGTTTACACTATATAGAGAATTTATGCACTTTTCTTTTGTGGTAAGCAGTTTTAAATTCAGGATGAGGAGTAGACTTACCCAGGATAGGAAAGGTACACAGTTTTTAGAGTAGTATATATTATAAACTAGAGAAGACTGCGGGACAGACCTCACATCAAGATATGTAGGGGGTGGGGCCGGCTCCGTGGCCAAGTGGTTAAGTTCGCGCACTCTGCTGTGGTGGCCCAGGGTTCGGCTCTTGGGCTCGGACATGGCACCACTCATCAGGCCACGTTGAGGCGGCATCCCACATCCCACAGCTAGAAGGACCTGCAACTAAGATATACAACTATGTACGGGGTTGGGGGGGGGGGGGGGG
>NW_025798458.1:0-16703 GCF_021613505.1 Equus quagga | reverse complement strand
GATTGGCAATAGTTGTTAGCCCAGGTGCCAATCTTTAAAAAAAAAGAAAGAAGAGTGGCAGCAGTTGTTAGCTCAGGTGCCAATCTTAAAAAAAAAAAAAAAAGATATGTAGGGGTAAAAACTTGTCACAGTGGAATGAAAAATAAAGAGCCTGAATGGTATATGCATACACACTCCTAGTTATGCAGACACACACATGCATATCTATATATATTATTGTGTATATATATATAGGTAGTGTATTATCATAGTTAATCTTCAAAAATATCATATGCAGAAGGAATTACTATCACATGGTTAAATGAATACATAAACTTATGAGATGTTGCCCAATGTCCCACAGCTAATGAATTGAGGAAGCAAGATTAGAACTAGGTCTGAGTTTCTCCAGCACAAGGGTCCTCTCTGTAGCACACCCCTTAATAGGGAGGAGCCAGATTCCCTAGGATGTGGGGTATGAGGGAGATCTCAGGTGATGCTGATCTGTAGAAGGAACTGAGAGCATCATGGGAAAATCTTGGGTGCCAGGAGACAGAGGTTGATATGCTCAATCCGTGTAGCCATTGATGAAGCAGGAGCAGGTCATGGTAATGGCTAAACCCAAGTTGAGCTACTTCATGACCAAAGTGCTCTCACAGATGATATGATGTAGACGGTGAACACCGTGGACAGTTAATAGCCTGGACTTTGAAATTAGATTGAATTTCATCATCTAGTGATGTTGCTGCTTAGTAGCCCTTACTAAATTAAATTTAATCGGATTCATTTCATCATCAGTAATAAATGAACTAGGACTTATGTGATAGGGATGTTATGGGAATTAATAATAAAATGTTTGTAATATCTCCCTCATTTCCTAGCACATGAGCACTGATCCAGATTGGTGTTGATTAATTTTCTCTGTGATTTGAAATAATTAATGTTAAAAATGAATATTAATCTACTTTAACTAGTAATAGCTTTTCTATGAAAAATAATTAATTGATTAAAGAATCATAGATCATTTCTTCATTTCATCTTTTGGATAATAAATATATTTTTTTAAATCTTCAAATATCTTTATTTCATCTTACACATAGACATCTGAGTATGCAATTCCAATTTTTTTCCTAAACGTTCTTTATGGCTTTGCTATTTTATAATCAGCTATCAATCAATCTTGTTTTATTTGTGGTGAGGACGCTAAACGTAAAAACTAACGTCTTAACAAATTTTTATGGAGTTGCTGTTCCACAGATATAAAGTTTCAGTTCTGCAAGATAAGTAAGTTCTAGAGATCTGCTGTACAACATTCTGCCTATACAATCATGAGTTGCTTAAGGACAAGGGACGTACTAAGAAATGTGTTGTTCGGCGATTGTATCTTTGTGCAAACGTCATAGAGTGTACGTCCAAAAAACTATTGGCACAGCCTACTACACGCCTACTCTGTATGGTACTAATCCTATGGGACCAACGTCATATGTGCAGTTCACCGTTGACTGAAATGTCATTATGCAGTGCATGACTGTAGTTAACAATACTGCATTGCACACATGATCAATATTTCTTCATTAGAAAAGAAAGTTTTACCTTCCTCAAAGCTCTCATCTGGGTCATAGTCTCTGCAGCCAGAGGCCAAATGCATATGGCCTCTTGACTATTTTCAGTATGTGTACTATTAGCTGGATTACACTTTTGGTCCACCTTCAGGATCATTCTTTATCAGGTTCCCTTCAAGTACGATGAACATGGCACAAGTAAATACTTTTAGAAGGTCTAAATTTGCCATCATGCAGCCTTTATAGCTTTACCCTCTCTTGTGCAGAAGAAAGGGAAACTTATTAGTTTTTTTGTGCTTGAAATCTTTCTTTTATGGTCAACACTGGTCACTATCGTGACATTAACATGTACTGACATCTTCCATTTCATTGTTTATTGCTTCATAGCCCCATTTGTCTGGAGCCCCTGACAGAACTCTTGATCCTAGGCTGTGGCTACAGGGCCATATTGAGGCCAGGTCAGGACAAAGAATCAGCATCACTGTGCTACCACTCTGTGATACCCACTCTGACTGGTCACCAGCAGTAGTTTGCAACCTGTATGGCATTTTCCATCCATGTGACCTAATGAGACATAAACTGCCAGGATCACCTAGTTTAGCTGGGGGGTACAGGACAGGAGCCACAGCATGCAGGCATGACTGCCTCAGGTGACTTCATAGTGATGGACCTCACAGTAGTACAGTAAATGCTTTCCTCTATCATCTCAGCTTTTGAAGAAGCCACACCAGGTGGATGTGTGTGAACCTACGATATATTAGCTCTTACAGTGTATGCACAGACATTGTGATATATTATGTCATGATAGTAAGAGAAATCATTGCAAATTTACACTTTAAATAAGTTAACCAGAGCAGGTCTTTCTGATAAGAGAACATGTCAAGAGAGAGCTTTCTGATGTATAGGAGTAAGTGAGTCACACTGATATCTGGGGCGACATTCCACGATGAGAAATAGCAGGTGTAAAACTCCAGAGACCTAAGTGGTTTGCTACTTTTTACAATGAGGATGTGTTTTGGCATGGGAAAGAGAAGCAGGAGAGAGAGTAGGTCACACAAGGATCTTGGTAGAAAAGACTTCAGGTCATTCTTTCTTTCCATGAAAATGAAAGACAATATCAATCATTGAACAGATAAGGATGAGATTTGTCATATGACATGAACTAGTGTAAAGTGTTTGAAATATTACGAAAAGTCCTTTTTACCAGGTCGTGAAACTTCCTTCCTTGTTTCTCCACCTTTTCTCCTTCTCTTTCAACATGTTGGTCTTTGCTTGACCTTGATGTCTACACCATTAGTATCATTTTATTCTTACCTTACTTATTCTGCCCCCTTGTACCTTCCCAATCATTCAGGGACCTGTGAACATGAGGAGCCTCAGAAGTCAGAACAAGTAGCACAGGGAGCAGCTGCAACGGCTTCAGGACACCTGGTGAACATAAGGAGGAGGTGACCTGCCGCATCTGCCTGGAGCTCCTGACAGAATCCCTGAGCCTAGACTGTGGCCACAAGCTTCTGCCAAGCCTGTATCACTGCAAGCCACAAAACATCTGTGGTCAGCCAAAAAGGAGAGAGAAGCTGCCCTGTGTGTAGAATCAGTCACTAGCCTGTGAAACTGCTGCCTAATCGGCATGTGGCCAACATAGTGGAGAGGCTCAGGGAGGTCAAGTTTAGTTCAGAGGTGGAGCAAAAGAGATCTCCGTGTGCACCATGAAGAGAAACTCCTGCTCTTCTGTAAGGAGGATGGGAAGGTCATTTGCTGGCTTTGTGAGTGCTCTCAGGAGCACCGTGGTCACCACACATTCCTCATGGAGGAGCTTGCCCAGGAATATCAGGTAAGACACCAGGATATAAATAAGACAGAGTCGAAAATAGTACTTGATGGGAAATCTCCACGTTGCATTGCATTTTCATTTCCTTGTCAACATAGCCCTAAGCTCTGTGATCTCTTTTCTTCCTATCCTCAGCTTCCGAGGCCTGAAAGACATTTCTGTGCACTCCATCCAATTACAAAAGGATGCCTACAGTACAGACTTTTACTCAGAAGTAGATATTCTTGTACCTTGTCCTAGTAGGTGGAGATTTGGCGTGAAAGAAAAGCTCTCATTACCTCTGTGAAGAGGAGGGTTAACTGGGCAGTTTGGTGGATTGAGATATAAGTTCTTTCCTTCCCTCAGGATCAGGTTTCTTCTTCTAAGACAAAAAGTATCAGTCCTCTTTTGGGGAGAGGATGCTGACTTCCACCACTTGAGTATTCAACAACACATTCATTGCCTCAGGTTTTCTTCCAAGTCATAGATTCTAGTTGCGGTTCTCACAGCTTCTGTAAACTCTAGTGTCTCCAGAGATCAGCCTGATTGCTTCCCCATTTATCATCTCTTCTGATGCTGAAAAAGCCCATATCTTGATTCTGGTTTGATCCCTTTCCCACAGGAGAAGCTCCAGGCAGCTCTGGGGGCCTGAGGGAGGACCAGGGAAGCTGACAGCTTGGAAGCTGATGCCAGATGGGAAACAACTTCCTGGTAGTTAGGAGGAGACACTTCCTGAGGGACTTGGAATGAAATCTTGGCAGGACCCTGGGTGTTACTTACATGGAGCTCCCTTCCTCTTTGTTTCCTGACAACTGATTTGTCCAAAAGCCATTTGATTAGTCCTCTTCTTTATCTTTTCCCTGAGAGGGGTGGGGGCTAAAATGTGGACATATCACAAATGAACAAATAATTGGAGGGAGGTATTCACGTTGATGGACTCTTTGATGAGGATGGCTAGTGAATTCTGTATTCCTTTCCTTTCTTGTTTTTGAGCCTCTGACTCTTCTGAGGGAAAACATTTGGCAATGGCTCATGGTTCTGTCCTCAGTGTTCAAATTTCGGCACAGGCTGGTGGTGGAGGTGCAGGTGAGAGTCAGAAGTAATGGAGAAACTCTTGACCGTCTTGTAGAGCTGTGTGAAAGCTGAGCCACACTCAGTTATCCAAGGTGGCACAGGATTGGTCTCAATAATGCAAACTTGAGGCCATTAAGTTTGAATGCAATGCAGAAAAAAAGATAGTAAAAGTCAGCTTGCCCAGGAATTGCTCCCCTGCTTCCATCTTACTTCCCTGTGAGAAATCCCCAAATAGAATAATTCTTTTTCTGGCTCCCAGGCTCTGCCTAGAACCTCAGTACCTCTCTCTGTTTCTCATTCCTGAGGAATCAAATACAAAGTGAGAAAGAAAGCGTGCAGGCAGAGTTTAATCAAATGAGAGGTATCCTGGTCTCTGAGGAGCAGAAGGAGCTGCTAAGCTGAAGAATGAGGAGGGAGATAGTCTACGCAACCTCACTGAGGCTGAGAATGAGCTGGTGGAGCAGAGGCAGTTGGTGAGCCCTCTCATCTCAGATGTGGCGCACTAGTTGCAGGGGTGAACAATGGAGATTCTGCAGGTAAGACTTGGGAAGAAGCCCCAGCATCTGAGATCTGAGAAAAATGAGGACTAGTTTCCTTGTCTGTATTGCTCTGTTCTTTCTGGTGGTGAAACTAAGGTTCCCTTGGCCCTGCAGTACCCCTTCCTGGATCTATTTCAGAGGTTATTAGAATAATTGACATTGTGGATAACAAGGGAAAATCTCAATTTTATTAACTTATCAAATGCAGTGCAAAAATTTGACTGTGGAGAGAAGATCCATTGTCTGGTGGTATTGTATAGGGACCTATTATCTGTGGTCTCTGTTAAGCATTTATCGGGTACCTCTTCATCATCCAGCTTAGTCACGGACAAACAAGTATTCTTCAGATTCAAGAGTGCTTTTTCTTTGTTTTAAAAAAAATGTTTTCTTTTGTTTTTTAAGAAAAACTTCTTTCTCACAGTGTTTTTTTTTTTCTTATGCTTTTCGGTGAGGAAGATTGGCTATGAGCGAACTTCTGTTGCCAATCTTCTTTTTTTTTGGTCCTCAAAACCCCAGTATATCGTTGTCCATCCTAGTCGTAGGTCATTCTAATCCTCCCATGGGGCATGCTGCTACAGCATGGCTTGATGAGCAGTGTTCAGGATCCCAACTGGCAAGTCCCGAGCTGCCGAAGCGGAGTGTGCAAACTTAACCACTTGGCCGCAGGCCGGCCCCCCTGTTTTTTCTTTTTTCCTCATATTATGAGTTGAGGTTTTCTCCTTCTTTCTCTTTTTTCTTTTGCTGAAGAAGGTCTGTACTAAGCCAATATCCATTGCCAATCCTCCTCTTTTTTCTTTTTCGATTGAGGAAAATTAGCCCTGAGCTAACATCTGTGCCAGTCTTCCTCTACTTTTTTGTATGTGGGACACCTCCACAGCATGGCTGGTGAGTGGAATAGGTCCACACCCAGGATCTGAACCCTCAAACTCTGGCTGCCAAAGTGGAGTGCACAGAACTCTAACCACTTGACCACTGGGCTGGGCCCTCTGTCTCTATTTTTTTAAAACAATTTGTGAAGGACTGGTATTATTTATCTTTAAATATTCAATAGAATTCACCAGGGAAGCCATCTCATTCCAGGCTTTTCTTTTTGGAAAGCTTTAAAATAATTATTTTTTTTACTTCTATTAGCTTCAATTTGAGTTTTTATGGTTCTTGAGCCAGTTTTTGGTAGTGTAATTTTTTGTAGGAATTTACCATTTTGTCAACATTTTCTGATTTGTAGACATAAAGTTAATCATAACAACCCTTATAAACTCGTTAATTTCTACAGCACTCACAGTAATGTCACCTCTTTTATTCTTTATTTGGTGATTTGCTTTTTCACTTTTTTCTTAGTTTAGCTATGTTTGGTCAATTTTATTGAGATTTTTTAAGAACAGACTCTGCTATTTCATTGATTGTATGTATTTTTAACCTTCCTATGTCATTTATTTCTGCTCTCACCTTTAATGTTTCCTTTACACATTGTGTGCTTATGTGGGTACATGTGTGTGTGTGTTGGATATAGTTTGCTGTTCCTTTTCTAGATTTTTATTAGGTGGAAACTTAAATCACCACTTTCAAACCATCTTTTCTGATATATCATTTAATGATAAATGGATTGTTTTAGCTGTATTCCATATATTTTGATTATTTAGTTCTTATTTTTACTCACTTCAACTTACTTTCAAATTTCCTGTGGGATTTTTTTTGGTTAACTCTTGGGATATTTGAAAGTGTGTTGTTTAATTAAAATATATTTAGTGATTTCTTACTTTTTCTTCTGCTGTGGATTTCAAATTTAACTCCTCTGTAATCATAGAACATATATTTTATTATTTGAATCTTTTAAATGTATTGACAATTGTTAATGACCTAAAATATTGCATCTCGAGAAAATTTTTCTATATGGATTTGATGAGATTGTTTATTCTGGATTCATTGGGTGAAATGGTCTATAGATGTCAGGTCACTTTGGTTGATAGTATTGTCCTTGTCTTCTATATCCTTGACCGTTTTCACAGAAGCTATTCTCTCAATTATTGAAATCTCTATTATTATTGAATTGTCTATTTTTCCTTTAAATTTCACTTCGTCTGAGAAAATTTCAAAGCAAAATTTGTGATGTGTGAGGAAAATTTGAAGCTCTGTTTTTAGGTATATGTACATTTATAATTGTTATATCTTCTTGTCGTACTGAAACTTTAATCAGTATTAAATTTCCCTCTCATTCTCTCATAATATTATCTTAAGTCTATTTTGTCTAATACTGATATAGACATTAGCAATTTTATGTTTACTGTTTGTATGGCATATGTTTTTCTCTATTTGTACCTTTTCCCACATTTCTGAGTTTGAATCCAATATATGTCTGTCATACAGAGCAATAAATGAACCTTGCTTTCTATCTAGTCCAAAAGTCTCTGTCTTTTAATTGGGGTATTATGACAAGGACACCTAATGCAATTATTGATATTGTTTTCAAATTTTCCAGTTTGCTAATTGCTTCCTATGTGGCTCCTGTAATTTTTATCCTCCTCTTTCTCCTTAAGAAGCTTCTTTTGTGTTTCTAATAGGAAATTTTAAGTTTTCCTATTTTCTACCTGTGTTTTTTATTTATTTTTTTCCCTCGTGGTTGCTCTAGCGCTTGCAATATGCATGCTATCCTATCACGGTCTCCCTCAGATTAAAACAAACTGAGTTCCAGGAAAATATAGAATTTGCCTCCATCAGTGCTTCATTTCCTTTTGGTAACAACATATACCTCAGAATTTTCATGGTAACTGGGAAGAGGAGTTCTGTATTATTCTACAATTTATATCATGAGATCGATGTTTCCTTCAAGAACTGAGGATAAAGGCATAGGGAGGGGTCAATAGAGAGGGAAAAAACTAGAATTTGGAGAAGGACATAGACCAGATACTGATGAACAGGTTTAAGCTTCAAAATTCAGCTTTGACTACAAAATGATAGTCGGCTTTACTGAAGTCTCATTGTTCAGATCTCAAATTCCCACTGCAGACAGTGTGAGTTTTCATGTTGTGTGCTGTAGAGAGGGTCATGTCTAGGCTCAGCTTTCCTTATGAGGTACAGTCTTTTGGTGTTTAGTCCTTTTCCTTGTGGTGAAACAGTTGGGTATACAACAGTATTTACTACTTCAGGCACTTTTCTTCTTTTAAAAAAAATCATTTCTAAATAAGGATGAAGAACAGAACTACCTAGGATAGCAAAGATGCAAACTGTTCTTAGAGAAGTGTATATTCTGATTTAGGGCAGGCTATGCCACTGTGCAAAATTTGAATCAAGATTTGCAGGCCTGGAGGAGGCTCGAGACTGTGGGCCAGGAGCAGCAGAGGAATGGTGGGTGGCCATGGCCTTGGGGGACATTTGATAAGTGCAGAAACTGATGGCAAGTAAGGTGAATGTGAACTCCCAAGGTCAACAGCTGGGCCAGTTTACACTGGGTATGTAATGCAGTCATGAGCATAGTCTCTTACTTGTTAAAATCGGGAGCTGACCAAGAAATTCTTATGACAAAGGGAGGAATGCCATTCCCATTAACATCACGGAGAGAAACGAGGAAGATCATGGGAGTGGAAAATATTGATGATGATGACAACCTCCCCCAGCTGAAGAAATATTTCGTACTGTCCTTTCTTTGTTCCCAACTCTTAGCTGACTCAGTTTTCCCTTTTAGCTAAAAAGCCTCAGCAAAGGATTCAGGCCACCTGCAGAATGGGGGTCTTTCCACACCTCCTGCATCACTGTCTGTAGATGGCTGTCCGTCATTTATCCCCCATGGGGAACTTCCCCCTGCTAGGAGCCTTTCCCTGGGACCACACATCTTTGACACTAGTTCAGAACTGGGATGTGTCTTCTCCCTCTGCCATGCTCAGAACACTAGAAAGCACAAAACCAGGCCCTGTTTGTCAGGCACCAGGGATTCAGAGACACTCACTGTCCTCTTCTTTCCTGCCCAAGCCACCAGCATCTCTGGAGCCTCAAAATGGGATGTGTACAGGATCCGTACGAGCGTTCCATCCATTTTCCCTCCCCTGGAGCATTTCCATTTAATATGCAAGAGTTAGTACTCATGGTGAGTATTCAGAAGTTATCTCTTCGAGAAAATGGTGTCATTGAAATTGAACTTGACTGACTTGAGCTCACCTTTCAAGAATTGCTTGGAGGGAATTGCTGTGAATTGAGTGTTAGTTGAGATCAAGTGGAGAACCTCAGGAAGTTATCCCATTCTTTGGTAAGAAAGGGCAAAGATATTGCTCAACTTCAAGATTTCCAAGTGTTGGAAATGGTTCTAATGATAAGTGAAAATAATTTTCTGTTCAGAAATGCTGCATCCACACTGACTGGAAGGTCTTGCTACAACAGCAGAGCTTCAAAAATGACTTCATAATACAGCAAGGACTTTTATTACTGAGTATTGTGGCAGTGCGTGTCACTTCTGGGCCAAGGACAAGCCATTGATCTAAATGCCTTGTCTGCTCAGGAAGGCCCCTGGTGCCACTGCACAGTATACACTGACATTGTTCTGCCCAGATACAAAGCCCCTGTTCCCCAAGCAGTGGTGTCACACTTCCAAGATTCTCAGTGCACAAGAAGCCTATTGCTTGAAACTGTGAACAGTTGAGAAGTGGCCTGGAGAGGCAGAAGCCAGTGGCTGTCTATCCAGTGTGTTTTACATGCAGAATGTAAGAGAGTTGTCTAAGCAGAAGCTGAGACAGAGCAGAGCCTGTTTCTAGGCCCTCCTGTTGACAGTGCACCTGAAGGGCCTGGATGCACTGTTCTTGGTGTTCCATGCTCCCAACTCTCCTGAAATGTGAACTGACTAGAGAAAAATACTAGGTAAAGCACAAATATTGGGCAAGGGAATTTTGGTGTGACGTGGGGCTGTTCGGTCACACAGAACATATGGACACATTTATCAATGTTATTCGGGTTAAAGTCATTGAGAATACAGTTACCTAATTGTAAATATCTGTAAACCAAAAGTGTTTTCCCTTCCCCCTGCTTTTTCTTTTGTAAACACTCATGACAGCTTCTCTGTCTCCTCTGCCATTACCTGGACTGTCATCTCTGCTTTAATCCCCTTCATAGTGACTAGAAGGCTCTCCGTGCTTTCTGAAACAGCAGCCACTTTTTTTGTTTTTTAAACTGAAGCAATCCCTGTCATCTATGTGCTTAAACGCGCCAAATGAGAAAAGAACCAACATCGCCAGCCATGTTCTCCACTCGCATTTTCTGCTAGAATGAAAAGCAATGTTTTCTTTAAAGATTTTATTGTTCCTTTTTCTCTCCAAAGCCCCCCAGTACATAGCTGTATATTTTTAGCTGTGGGTCCTGCTAGTTGTGGCATGTAGGATGCCGCCTCAGCATGGCTTGGCGAGCGGTGCCATGATCGCGCCCAGGATCCGAACCAGCAATACCCTGGGCCACTGAAGCAGAACGTGCGAACTTAACCACTCAGCCATGGGGCCGTCCCCGAAAAGCAATTTTTGAGACAGATTCTGTTGTTACTTTAAAGGCCATTGTGATGAATTCAGCTAAAGCAATTAACGTGTTTAATTTTAGGTCAAAGATAAAGGTTATTTTGAAATTATTTGGATTTTTACACAACTCTGTAATCTGTTGCTTTAGAAAACAAATTGATCTGATGGATCACCCCTACCACCACCAATCCTGTTCATAAAGTCAATTGTCAGTCTATCAGGCTTTGTTCTGGAAAAACAAACATCTTACTAAATTCTTCAATATGGCAACATAATTTTTTAAAGAATGCCTTCAAGGATTCTTTTCCTCTCCTTCAGTGTCACTGATGTTAACAGAAAAGCCGGGCTCTTGTTGAAACAAACAGCTGAACATTGAATCAGAATGAGAACACTTTGACCAATAGTAGAGCAGAGGTTTGAAGCTAGCTGTTGAAGAGCCTTCCTGCTGTGAAAAGAAGATTTTTCCCCATAGAGCCTACAGTTTCCAAAGAAATTCAATGTCTTAACTTGGTTTATTTCATTGGAACTCTAGGACTGAGAGAGATGGTGCAGAAGATGTCAGTGGAAGACAATGTTGTGCTAAGATAATGGCCTCCTGCTCTGCCTAATTGCTTAGTTGAGATTGAGGTGAGTTCAAGGCCAACTTTATGGAGTGACTCTGGTCAGTGATGGAATTGTATTCCGTCGATGACTGATGGTGACTTATGTCCCCTCGTACAGTGTTTGCACAGCAAAGGTTACTTGTTACCCCCTTTCTCTGAAGTGCTTTAAAGAAGAAACCTCCCTTGTCTTTCAACCAATCCGAAGCTAGTTTATCTAGAGATACTATCCTTTTTTTCCCCTTCCTTTTGAAAAAAGTTACAATGTATTAATGTAATTAAAGCTAGTTCTATCCTGGAATTAATAAATTCAGTATTAATTCATGTCTAAATCACTGCGGTTAAAACACTTCCAGACATCTGGGTCAATTAGAGATTCTCAGAAGCAGGGGAGACCCCTGGCTGGAAAAGGAGTAGCTCCAGGGCATTTTCTGGGCTTAGAAACAGGCTAGCAAGGGGCTGTCATCTCCAGTGAGAGATGGGCCAACACTGGTCTCTCTTCTCTTTTAGAAAGTCCTCTGTGGTCAACTGATTCCTGCCCATGGCAGTGGGAGAAGACTACACCATTGCTGGTAGGTGAGTTTGAAGTCTTACTCTACACATTCAGAGAAACAGTTTTGTATGATTTGTGGAATTTCTAACATGGATCTTTTTTAGCTTTATTAACTATGAATTCACCGCCCCTCCTCCACTGCATTTGAAAGCTTGTGTTTGTACTGTATAAACATTCATTGAAATTTTTTTCTTCAATAAATTTTTTTCTGCATGGCTGACAGTTCAAGGATAACAAATAATATTACAATTAAATATCAACTGACTGAAAAGAAAGAATTAGTAGGACTGTAGGAAAAGGTGTATCTTGGACCTGCTGGATGAAAATGAAAGTGCCTGGCTTGCGATCAACGTAAATATCTGTATGTATCTCTCTGTCTCTATCTCTATCTATTCATAGGAAGACGGATACACACACATGCATACACTTGCATATACACATATGGGTACATATGCATGTAATCATTTGTATAAATATATGTATATACATTAACATCATCGTGATTAGACTTTAAAAATATATGAGAGAGAGAGAAATTTACATCAGGAGGTTAAAAGAGTTTAGAAACTGTAGCTATAAATGAGACAGGCGTAGACATGAAAATGGATAATATTATACTGAGCCACTTCATGATCAGTGTGCTATTGCAGATGCCACGAAGAAAATATGTCCTCCTTTTAGGGTAGAGAATGAACGTTGTAAGTGGATGGTTAAAAGTCTGATAAATAAAGGAAAAGTGATAGGATATATTGGAGTATATGTGGAAGCCGTTTTCTTTAAAACAAATTTGGCCTGACCTTCTTTTTCCACAAAGGCCTGATGTGGTCTGTTGAGCATGTGTTGTACATCTGCTTTAAACATTGGCAATGTCCCAAAGCTGAGAACCCAAAGTCCTTAAAGATAGGGATATTGCCTCCTCATATCAGTATTTCTTTAAGGATAAGCATTTGTTCTCAGAAACTAAGGATTTAACTGCTTTAATTCATCTCATGACCACTGACCCACGGACCACCGACGTGCTGTGGTCACCATGTGACCCCTGACCTGCTGTGCTAGCAAAGCTTCTCGTGACAGGAGTGAAAAGGATATTCCTGTCATATATGATGTTTGTTCTTTGTTCCAAGATGGGATATAACCACTCTGTGCACCCCACTTCTTCAGAGAGCTTTCTTCTTGGTGGAAAAGTTATCCTGGGCTATCGTCCTCAAATTAGCTCATAATAAGCTCTTCCCAAATTTGATTTATAGATTCGTTATGGATTATTGCATTGACAAGAATGGACTCTGAAAACAGAACAGGTTTCATACAATGATGATATAATCACTTAGGGGCCCTTATCAAATTTACTAATTTCTATGGATTTCAATTTCTCACTTACAAAATAAATAAAAAGAATAAAACTTACCCGATGGGTATATTGTGGGAATTAAATAAGAAAATATTTGTGATATCTTCTGCTATTTCCTAGCACATAAGCATTGACCCAAAGTGATGTCCATTCATATCTCTTCATGGCTTCTTTTCTGACTTGAATAAGTGATTGTAAGAAAGCATATTCATTCACTTTAAAATAATTAACTTTGGTTTATTTCTTGAAATAGTATAATTTGAATCAGAAATCACAATCTTTAAAAATTTGTTTTATCCACTTATAAAATCAGTATTACATTATTATAAAAACAACTTTTTTCTCTTTGACAAATAAAAATGGCAAGCAATAGGATATATTGGAGTATAAGAGGAAGCCATTTGGTATAAACCTAATTCGGCCTGACTTTGTTTTTTCCAAAAGGGCCTGACCGTGGCTATTGAGCATGCTTTGTATATCTGCATAGACATTTCCTATGGCCAGAACAAAGGCCCTTGAGATAAGGGTGCAACTTCCCCTGACATTGCATTTCCTTAGGGATAAGCATCTTTCCTTAGGCTAGGAACTGATTGCTGCACTCACCTTTGACCACCCAGCTCACCTGTGACCACTCAGCTGGAGACAACAGACTGCCACCCTGCTGTGTTCACTGAGACAGAAGACCTACCTGCTGTTTCCATCAATTGCTGTGCTGACAGAGCAGTCTCGCGACTATTGTAAAAGGGACATTTCAATCCTATGTGAAACATCCTCTCTGGGGGTATATAACCACTCTGTGCACCCCACTTCTTTGGTGCCCTTTCTTCCTTCGGAAAGAAAGTCCCCGGGTTATAATCCTCACATTTAAGCTCAGAATAAACTCACCCAAATTTTCAATTATAGATTGGTTATGGATTATTTTCGTCGACATCACCATCTTCTTCTACAATTATAATAGCCTCTGTAACCTACCTCAACATACTAGACTAAAATGTTATTCATTTTCTGTTGCTGTGTAAGCAATTACCACAAATTTAGTGGTAGGCTTAAATTTCAGCTTAAAAGAACACACGTTTATTATGTCACAGTTTCTCCAGACTGGATTCTGGGCACAGCATAGCTGGGTTCTCTCCTTTAGGTTCTCACAGGGATGTCCTTGAGGGGAACAGAGTTTGCCACCCCAAACTATGCTTCTTTGGGAGATGGATTATTTTCAAGAAACAGAAGACTCACGAAGTTTTTCTTGTTAATTCCCCCTTCACTGCCTAAATGAATTTAGATAAATTGCCTGTGGGAGGAACAAAGCTATCCACAGAGATATCTACAAAGAATACTGGCCACATGTGGTGGGGGAGACATGACAGGGCCTAGAGTTGAGAGTCCTTTCCATGTCCTGTTGTCTCTGGAGGACCTGCAAACATTTCTTTACCAAATATTTGCTTTTACATCCCCATGTGAATTGCCTTTCTCCTCTTTGAAGTCCAAAATGAGTAACCCCGACATCCTCCTTTGTCTTTAGCTGAAGATGGTATTTAAGACGGTGGCTTCAGATATTTTAGTGATCTGCTCAATTGTCTTGGCTTTTTGCCGTTTATACACGTCATTAATTTTTTTTTTTATTTTCTCCTATTATTCTGTCTCATGTCAATTTAATTGTTGGGCCAGCCCAGAAAAACCTAGAGGGCCATGGTGACTTCAAGAATGCCTGGGGGAAGCCTGGGTTCAGATCAAACCATCCTAATGTTGCTCCCAGAAGTCCCGGCTGGGAAACAGTGTCTGCCTGAGCTACCATTTCACCAGGCTCTCCAATGACTCCCTCCTTCCTAGAAAACTTGTGTCCAAATCCTGAGGGGCAGCCCCTGTGACTCATCCAGGAATTGTTTGCCCTGTCCCTGTCTGTGGGCCTACGGGTGGGTGGGAGGGCCCTGCCACTTTTAACCAGACATCTCAGCTTTCAGAAATAAACAAGTCTAGGGGGTAAAGAATGTCCCTCTATCTCCAGGAGGGACCAGAAGCTCTTTGCCAAGGTTAGAGTTTAATGGGGAGATAAAAGAAAATCATCCTGTGTGGGCATTGTACATATTGGTGCAGAGGTGACTGTGATACCCCATTTCCTGGTATCAAGATGAGGAAAAGGCAGATTGTGTTCTCTGATTAGTGGTTTGAAGCCACCATCATTGTTAAAGAAAGACTATTGAGGACACTTGTTAAAGACAGAAGGTGAGGATGACTTGATTCCAGGGGGGTACTACCATAGAGTTTGGTAATAGGAGAAAGAGCGGGCTCATCTCTGGATATAATAAGGAAAAGTGAGGATTGATAGCCAAGGAGCAGGGTCAGAGGTTGCTGGATGGAAGATGGCTAAGAGGTAGAGCAATTCTTTGCTAAGCTGACCTAAAAGAATTTTTGCTGAAGGCAGGCCAGGCTGATCAGATATTGAGGGTGGTCAGAGCAGCTAAACATCTTCAAGGGGGCTGAGGCAATGACTCATCAAATTCAGCCAGCAGGATTTTTGCGAAGACTAGGCAATGCAGAGACAAATACAGGAAGCCTGAGAGTCAGGGCCCAGTTGTGAAGAGAATTCAGAGAAGCCTGACTAGTCTTTGGTCAAAGAGGGAATTTCTGTCACCACCTAGACCCTCGGCCAAGCCTGACAATGGATGAGCGTATTGGGGCCCTTTCAAACTTCTCCAGTGATGGCCCCCCTGCTAAATATGTTATTCGTGGTGATAAAGCATCCATGTGTACCTCTGCTAGCCTTTGTCTCCAAGCCGTGGTAGCAATGCTGCACATATGGACATTTTAGTGGCACATGTGGAGAACTGTAAATTCCTGTCTCTTCCCTTACAAGGTATAAAATGATGAATTAATTCTGGGTTTCTTTTTCCGAAAACACAAAGTGAGATGTAAAATTTCACCTAACTACGTAAACTAAGTGTAAAACTAGGTGCCAGTCAATGTAAAGCAGCTATGTGAGTGTCCTTCACAATGTAAGAAATATTTTCTGCTATGATTACTGAAAAGTACAAGTCGTGTCAATTTCCTCTGCAACAGACTTGTGCTCTTGAGAGGAACAATGGTTTATTCTACTGAAGTCTCATTTCTCAAGTTCCAGACTCTGCTGTGAAGACCACTGAGTTCCAGTCTTCTTCTCTGGAACTTTTTATACCTAGGCTGGGACTGATTTAAAGGTCGTTTATTGGGAATGAGTCAGAAAACTACTAAAGTATGAATTCCCTAAATCCGTCCAGCAGAGGGAGTCATATCCAGGGACAGCTCCTCTTATAAGGGTCAGGTTTTTGGTATTTAGGTTTTTCCCTTGTGGTAAAATGCTTGAGTATACACCATATACAAAGTCTTATGCACGTTTCTTTTCTTTTCTTTTTAACCAGTTTCAAATTCAGGATGAGGAAGAGACTCAGTTTAGCAAAGGTAGAAATTTTCCTGGAGAATTATAAACTAGGGCAACCCGCTGCGCAGAGCTCACATCAAGATGCAGAAGGGTAATAACTTGTCCCAGGGGAAGAAAAAAGAGGGTGCTTGGCCTGGGAATGGTATATACATACACACTCATAGTCACACACACACAGGTATATGTATAAGTATGTGTATAAATATATATTCATAGGGATCATTATCACAGTTTATCTTCCAAAATATCATATGAAGAAGGAATTCCTATCAGGTAGTTAAAAGAATATATAAAATTATGAAATATTCCCCCGTGTCCCACAGCTAATAAGTGAGGAGGCA
>NW_025798457.1:1530-18233 GCF_021613505.1 Equus quagga | reverse complement strand
TGCCTCCTCACTTATTAGCTGTGGGACACGGGGGAATATTTCATAATTTTATATATTCTTTTAACTACCTGATAGGAATTCCTTCTTCATATGATATTTTGGAAGATAAACTGTGATAATGATCCCTATGAATATATATTTATACACATACTTATACATATACCTGTGTGTGTGTGACTATGAGTGTGTATGTATATACCATTCCCAGGCCAAGCACCCTCTTTTTTCTTCCCCTGGGACAAGTTATTACCCTTCTGCATCTTGATGTGAGCTCTGCGCAGCGGGTTGCCCTAGTTTATAATTCTCCAGGAAAATTTCTACCTTTGCTAAACTGAGTCTCTTCCTCATCCTGAATTTGAAACTGGTTAAAAAGAAAAGAAAAGAAACATGCATAAGACTTTGTATATGGTGTATACGCAAGCATTTTACCACAAGGGAAAAGCCTAAATACCAAAAACCTGACCCTTATAAGAGGAGCTGTCCCTGGATATGACTCCCTCTGCTGGACTGATTTAGGGAATTCATACTTTAGTAGTTTTCTGACTCATTCCCAATAAACGACCTTTAAATCAGTCCCAGCCTAGGTATAAAAAGTTCCAGAGAAGAAGACTGGAACTCAGTGGTCTTCACAGCAGAGTCTGGAACTTGAGAAATGAGACTTCAGTAGAATAAACCATTGTTCCTCTCAAGAGCACAAGTCTGTTGCAGAAGAAATTGACACGACTTGTACTTTTCAGTAATCATAGCAGAAAATATTTCTTACATTGTGAAGGACACTCACATAGCTCCTTTACATTGACTGGCACCTAGTTTTACACTTAGTTTACGTAGTTAGGTGAAATTTTACATCTCACTTTGTGTTTTCGGAAAAAGAAACCCAGAATTAATTCATCATTTTATACCTTGTAAGGGAAGAGACAGGAATTTACAGTTCTCCACATGTGCCACTAAAATGTCCATATGTGCAGCATTGCTACCACGGCTTGGAGACAAAGGCTAGCAGAGGTACACATGGATGCTTTATCACCACGAATAACATATTTAGCAGGGGGGCCATCACTGGAGAAGTTTGAAAGGGCCCCAATACGCTCATCCATTGTCAGGCTTGGCCGAGGGTCTAGGTGGTGACAGAAATTCCCTCTTTGACCAAAGACTAGTCAGGCTTCTCTGAATTCTCTTCACAACTGGGCCCTGACTCTCAGGCTTCCTGTATTTGTCTCTGCATTGCCTAGTCTTCGCAAAAATCCTGCTGGCTGAATTTGATGAGTCATTGCCTCAGCCCCCTTGAAGATGTTTAGCTGCTCTGACCACCCTCAATATCTGATCAGCCTGGCCTGCCTTCAGCAAAAATTCTTTTAGGTCAGCTTAGCAAAGAATTGCTCTACCTCTTAGCCATCTTCCATCCAGCAACCTCTGACCCTGCTCCTTGGCTATCAATCCTCACTTTTCCTTATTATATCCAGAGATGAGCCCGCTCTTTCTCCTATTACCAAACTCTATGGTAGTACCCCCCTGGAATCAAGTCATCCTCACCTTCTGTCTTTAACAAGTGTCCTCAATAGTCTTTCTTTAACAATGATGGTGGCTTCAAACCACTAATCAGAGAACACAATCTGCCTTTTCCTCATCTTGATACCAGGAAATGGGGTATCACAGTCACCTCTGCACCAATATGTACAATGCCCACACAGGATGATTTTCTTTTATCTCCCCATTAAACTCTAACCTTGGCAAAGAGCTTCTGGTCCCTCCTGGAGATAGAGGGACATTCTTTACCCCCTAGACTTGTTTATTTCTGAAAGCTGAGATGTCTGGTTAAAAGTGGCAGGGCCCTCCCACCCACCCGTAGGCCCACAGACAGGGACAGGGCAAACAATTCCTGGATGAGTCACAGGGGCTGCCCCTCAGGATTTGGACACAAGTTTTCTAGGAAGGAGGGAGTCATTGGAGAGCCTGGTGAAATGGTAGCTCAGGCAGACACTGTTTCCCAGCCGGGACTTCTGGGAGCAACATTAGGATGGTTTGATCTGAACCCAGGCTTCCCCCAGGCATTCTTGAAGTCACCATGGCCCTCTAGGTTTTTCTGGGCTGGCCCAACAATTAAATTGACATGAGACAGAATAATAGGAGAAAATAAAAAAAAAAATTAATGACGTGTATAAACGGCAAAAAGCCAAGACAATTGAGCAGATCACTAAAATATCTGAAGCCACCGTCTTAAATACCATCTTCAGCTAAAGACAAAGGAGGATGTCGGGGTTACTCATTTTGGACTTCAAAGAGGAGAAAGGCAATTCACATGGGGATGTAAAAGCAAATATTTGGTAAAGAAATGTTTGCAGGTCCTCCAGAGACAACAGGACATGGAAAGGACTCTCAACTCTAGGCCCTGTCATGTCTCCCCCACCACATGTGGCCAGTATTCTTTGTAGATATCTCTGTGGATAGCTTTGTTCCTCCCACAGGCAATTTATCTAAATTCATTTAGGCAGTGAAGGGGGAATTAACAAGAAAAACTTCGTGAGTCTTCTGTTTCTTGAAAATAATCCATCTCCCAAAGAAGCATAGTTTGGGGTGGCAAACTCTGTTCCCCTCAAGGACATCCCTGTGAGAACCTAAAGGAGAGAACCCAGCTATGCTGTGCCCAGAATCCAGTCTGGAGAAACTGTGACATAATAAACGTGTGTTCTTTTAAGCTGAAATTTAAGCCTACCACTAAATTTGTGGTAATTGCTTACACAGCAACAGAAAATGAATAACATTTTAGTCTAGTATGTTGAGGTAGGTTACAGAGGCTATTATAATTGTAGAAGAAGATGGTGATGTCGACGAAAATAATCCATAACCAATCTATAATTGAAAATTTGGGTGAGTTTATTCTGAGCTTAAATGTGAGGATTATAACCCGGGGACTTTCTTTCCGAAGGAAGAAAGGGCACCAAAGAAGTGGGGTGCACAGAGTGGTTATATACCCCCAGAGAGGATGTTTCACATAGGATTGAAATGTCCCTTTTACAATAGTCGCGAGACTGCTCTGTCAGCACAGCAATTGATGGAAACAGCAGGTAGGTCTTCTGTCTCAGTGAACACAGCAGGGTGGCAGTCTGTTGTCTCCAGCTGAGTGGTCACAGGTGAGCTGGGTGGTCAAAGGTGAGTGCAGCAATCAGTTCCTAGCCTAAGGAAAGATGCTTATCCCTAAGGAAATGCAATGTCAGGGGAAGTTGCACCCTTATCTCAAGGGCCTTTGTTCTGGCCATAGGAAATGTCTATGCAGATATACAAAGCATGCTCAATAGCCACGGTCAGGCCCTTTTGGAAAAAACAAAGTCAGGCCGAATTAGGTTTATACCAAATGGCTTCCTCTTATACTCCAATATATCCTATTGCTTGCCATTTTTATTTGTCAAAGAGAAAAAAGTTGTTTTTATAATAATGTAATACTGATTTTATAAGTGGATAAAACAAATTTTTAAAGATTGTGATTTCTGATTCAAATTATACTATTTCAAGAAATAAACCAAAGTTAATTATTTTAAAGTGAATGAATATGCTTTCTTACAATCACTTATTCAAGTCAGAAAAGAAGCCATGAAGAGATATGAATGGACATCACTTTGGGTCAATGCTTATGTGCTAGGAAATAGCAGAAGATATCACAAATATTTTCTTATTTAATTCCCACAATATACCCATCGGGTAAGTTTTATTCTTTTTATTTATTTTGTAAGTGAGAAATTGAAATCCATAGAAATTAGTAAATTTGATAAGGGCCCCTAAGTGATTATATCATCATTGTATGAAACCTGTTCTGTTTTCAGAGTCCATTCTTGTCAATGCAATAATCCATAACGAATCTATAAATCAAATTTGGGAAGAGCTTATTATGAGCTAATTTGAGGACGATAGCCCAGGATAACTTTTCCACCAAGAAGAAAGCTCTCTGAAGAAGTGGGGTGCACAGAGTGGTTATATCCCATCTTGGAACAAAGAACAAACATCATATATGACAGGAATATCCTTTTCACTCCTGTCACGAGAAGCTTTGCTAGCACAGCAGGTCAGGGGTCACATGGTGACCACAGCACGTCGGTGGTCCGTGGGTCAGTGGTCATGAGATGAATTAAAGCAGTTAAATCCTTAGTTTCTGAGAACAAATGCTTATCCTTAAAGAAATACTGATATGAGGAGGCAATATCCCTATCTTTAAGGACTTTGGGTTCTCAGCTTTGGGACATTGCCAATGTTTAAAGCAGATGTACAACACATGCTCAACAGACCACATCAGGCCTTTGTGGAAAAAGAAGGTCAGGCCAAATTTGTTTTAAAGAAAACGGCTTCCACATATACTCCAATATATCCTATCACTTTTCCTTTATTTATCAGACTTTTAACCATCCACTTACAACGTTCATTCTCTACCCTAAAAGGAGGACATATTTTCTTCGTGGCATCTGCAATAGCACACTGATCATGAAGTGGCTCAGTATAATATTATCCATTTTCATGTCTACGCCTGTCTCATTTATAGCTACAGTTTCTAAACTCTTTTAACCTCCTGATGTAAATTTCTCTCTCTCTCATATATTTTTAAAGTCTAATCACGATGATGTTAATGTATATACATATATTTATACAAATGATTACATGCATATGTACCCATATGTGTATATGCAAGTGTATGCATGTGTGTGTATCCGTCTTCCTATGAATAGATAGAGATAGAGACAGAGAGATACATACAGATATTTACGTTGATCGCAAGCCAGGCACTTTCATTTTCATCCAGCAGGTCCAAGATACACCTTTTCCTACAGTCCTACTAATTCTTTCTTTTCAGTCAGTTGATATTTAATTGTAATATTATTTGTTATCCTTGAACTGTCAGCCATGCAGAAAAAAATTTATTGAAGAAAAAAATTTCAATGAATGTTTATACAGTACAAACACAAGCTTTCAAATGCAGTGGAGGAGGGGCGGTGAATTCATAGTTAATAAAGCTAAAAAAGATCCATGTTAGAAATTCCACAAATCATACAAAACTGTTTCTCTGAATGTGTAGAGTAAGACTTCAAACTCACCTACCAGCAATGGTGTAGTCTTCTCCCACTGCCATGGGCAGGAATCAGTTGACCACAGAGGACTTTCTAAAAGAGAAGAGAGACCAGTGTTGGCCCATCTCTCACTGGAGATGACAGCCCCTTGCTAGCCTGTTTCTAAGCCCAGAAAATGCCCTGGAGCTACTCCTTTTCCAGCCAGGGGTCTCCCCTGCTTCTGAGAATCTCTAATTGACCCAGATGTCTGGAAGTGTTTTAACCGCAGTGATTTAGACATGAATTAATACTGAATTTATTAATTCCAGGATAGAACTAGCTTTAATTACATTAATACATTGTAACTTTTTTCAAAAGGAAGGGGAAAAAAAGGATAGTATCTCTAGATAAACTAGCTTCGGATTGGTTGAAAGACAAGGGAGGTTTCTTCTTTAAAGCACTTCAGAGAAAGGGGGTAACAAGTAACCTTTGCTGTGCAAACACTGTACGAGGGGACATAAGTCACCATCAGTCATCGACGGAATACAATTCCATCACTGACCAGAGTCACTCCATAAAGTTGGCCTTGAACTCACCTCAATCTCAACTAAGCAATTAGGCAGAGCAGGAGGCCATTATCTTAGCACAACATTGTCTTCCACTGACATCTTCTGCACCATCTCTCTCAGTCCTAGAGTTCCAATGAAATAAACCAAGTTAAGACATTGAATTTCTTTGGAAACTGTAGGCTCTATGGGGAAAAATCTTCTTTTCACAGCAGGAAGGCTCTTCAACAGCTAGCTTCAAACCTCTGCTCTACTATTGGTCAAAGTGTTCTCATTCTGATTCAATGTTCAGCTGTTTGTTTCAACAAGAGCCCGGCTTTTCTGTTAACATCAGTGACACTGAAGGAGAGGAAAAGAATCCTTGAAGGCATTCTTTAAAAAATTATGTTGCCATATTGAAGAATTTAGTAAGATGTTTGTTTTTCCAGAACAAAGCCTGATAGACTGACAATTGACTTTATGAACAGGATTGGTGGTGGTAGGGGTGATCCATCAGATCAATTTGTTTTCTAAAGCAACAGATTACAGAGTTGTGTAAAAATCCAAATAATTTCAAAATAACCTTTATCTTTGACCTAAAATTAAACACGTTAATTGCTTTAGCTGAATTCATCACAATGGCCTTTAAAGTAACAACAGAATCTGTCTCAAAAATTGCTTTTCGGGGACGGCCCCATGGCTGAGTGGTTAAGTTCGCACGTTCTGCTTCAGTGGCCCAGGGTATTGCTGGTTCGGATCCTGGGCGCGATCATGGCACCGCTCGCCAAGCCATGCTGAGGCGGCATCCTACATGCCACAACTAGCAGGACCCACAGCTAAAAATATACAGCTATGTACTGGGGGGCTTTGGAGAGAAAAAGGAACAATAAAATCTTTAAAGAAAACATTGCTTTTCATTCTAGCAGAAAATGCGAGTGGAGAACATGGCTGGCGATGTTGGTTCTTTTCTCATTTGGCGCGTTTAAGCACATAGATGACAGGGATTGCTTCAGTTTAAAAAACAAAAAAAGTGGCTGCTGTTTCAGAAAGCACGGAGAGCCTTCTAGTCACTATGAAGGGGATTAAAGCAGAGATGACAGTCCAGGTAATGGCAGAGGAGACAGAGAAGCTGTCATGAGTGTTTACAAAAGAAAAAGCAGGGGGAAGGGAAAACACTTTTGGTTTACAGATATTTACAATTAGGTAACTGTATTCTCAATGACTTTAACCCGAATAACATTGATAAATGTGTCCATATGTTCTGTGTGACCGAACAGCCCCACGTCACACCAAAATTCCCTTGCCCAATATTTGTGCTTTACCTAGTATTTTTCTCTAGTCAGTTCACATTTCAGGAGAGTTGGGAGCATGGAACACCAAGAACAGTGCATCCAGGCCCTTCAGGTGCACTGTCAACAGGAGGGCCTAGAAACAGGCTCTGCTCTGTCTCAGCTTCTGCTTAGACAACTCTCTTACATTCTGCATGTAAAACACACTGGATAGACAGCCACTGGCTTCTGCCTCTCCAGGCCACTTCTCAACTGTTCACAGTTTCAAGCAATAGGCTTCTTGTGCACTGAGAATCTTGGAAGTGTGACACCACTGCTTGGGGAACAGGGGCTTTGTATCTGGGCAGAACAATGTCAGTGTATACTGTGCAGTGGCACCAGGGGCCTTCCTGAGCAGACAAGGCATTTAGATCAATGGCTTGTCCTTGGCCCAGAAGTGACACGCACTGCCACAATACTCAGTAATAAAAGTCCTTGCTGTATTATGAAGTCATTTTTGAAGCTCTGCTGTTGTAGCAAGACCTTCCAGTCAGTGTGGATGCAGCATTTCTGAACAGAAAATTATTTTCACTTATCATTAGAACCATTTCCAACACTTGGAAATCTTGAAGTTGAGCAATATCTTTGCCCTTTCTTACCAAAGAATGGGATAACTTCCTGAGGTTCTCCACTTGATCTCAACTAACACTCAATTCACAGCAATTCCCTCCAAGCAATTCTTGAAAGGTGAGCTCAAGTCAGTCAAGTTCAATTTCAATGACACCATTTTCTCGAAGAGATAACTTCTGAATACTCACCATGAGTACTAACTCTTGCATATTAAATGGAAATGCTCCAGGGGAGGGAAAATGGATGGAACGCTCGTACGGATCCTGTACACATCCCATTTTGAGGCTCCAGAGATGCTGGTGGCTTGGGCAGGAAAGAAGAGGACAGTGAGTGTCTCTGAATCCCTGGTGCCTGACAAACAGGGCCTGGTTTTGTGCTTTCTAGTGTTCTGAGCATGGCAGAGGGAGAAGACACATCCCAGTTCTGAACTAGTGTCAAAGATGTGTGGTCCCAGGGAAAGGCTCCTAGCAGGGGGAAGTTCCCCATGGGGGATAAATGACGGACAGCCATCTACAGACAGTGATGCAGGAGGTGTGGAAAGACCCCCATTCTGCAGGTGGCCTGAATCCTTTGCTGAGGCTTTTTAGCTAAAAGGGAAAACTGAGTCAGCTAAGAGTTGGGAACAAAGAAAGGACAGTACGAAATATTTCTTCAGCTGGGGGAGGTTGTCATCATCATCAATATTTTCCACTCCCATGATCTTCCTCGTTTCTCTCCGTGATGTTAATGGGAATGGCATTCCTCCCTTTGTCATAAGAATTTCTTGGTCAGCTCCCGATTTTAACAAGTAAGAGACTATGCTCATGACTGCATTACATACCCAGTGTAAACTGGCCCAGCTGTTGACCTTGGGAGTTCACATTCACCTTACTTGCCATCAGTTTCTGCACTTATCAAATGTCCCCCAAGGCCATGGCCACCCACCATTCCTCTGCTGCTCCTGGCCCACAGTCTCGAGCCTCCTCCAGGCCTGCAAATCTTGATTCAAATTTTGCACAGTGGCATAGCCTGCCCTAAATCAGAATATACACTTCTCTAAGAACAGTTTGCATCTTTGCTATCCTAGGTAGTTCTGTTCTTCATCCTTATTTAGAAATGATTTTTTTTAAAAGAAGAAAAGTGCCTGAAGTAGTAAATACTGTTGTATACCCAACTGTTTCACCACAAGGAAAAGGACTAAACACCAAAAGACTGTACCTCATAAGGAAAGCTGAGCCTAGACATGACCCTCTCTACAGCACACAACATGAAAACTCACACTGTCTGCAGTGGGAATTTGAGATCTGAACAATGAGACTTCAGTAAAGCCGACTATCATTTTGTAGTCAAAGCTGAATTTTGAAGCTTAAACCTGTTCATCAGTATCTGGTCTATGTCCTTCTCCAAATTCTAGTTTTTTCCCTCTCTATTGACCCCTCCCTATGCCTTTATCCTCAGTTCTTGAAGGAAACATCGATCTCATGATATAAATTGTAGAATAATACAGAACTCCTCTTCCCAGTTACCATGAAAATTCTGAGGTATATGTTGTTACCAAAAGGAAATGAAGCACTGATGGAGGCAAATTCTATATTTTCCTGGAACTCAGTTTGTTTTAATCTGAGGGAGACCGTGATAGGATAGCATGCATATTGCAAGCGCTAGAGCAACCACGAGGGAAAAAAATAAATAAAAAACACAGGTAGAAAATAGGAAAACTTAAAATTTCCTATTAGAAACACAAAAGAAGCTTCTTAAGGAGAAAGAGGAGGATAAAAATTACAGGAGCCACATAGGAAGCAATTAGCAAACTGGAAAATTTGAAAACAATATCAATAATTGCATTAGGTGTCCTTGTCATAATACCCCAATTAAAAGACAGAGACTTTTGGACTAGATAGAAAGCAAGGTTCATTTATTGCTCTGTATGACAGACATATATTGGATTCAAACTCAGAAATGTGGGAAAAGGTACAAATAGAGAAAAACATATGCCATACAAACAGTAAACATAAAATTGCTAATGTCTATATCAGTATTAGACAAAATAGACTTAAGATAATATTATGAGAGAATGAGAGGGAAATTTAATACTGATTAAAGTTTCAGTACGACAAGAAGATATAACAATTATAAATGTACATATACCTAAAAACAGAGCTTCAAATTTTCCTCACACATCACAAATTTTGCTTTGAAATTTTCTCAGACGAAGTGAAATTTAAAGGAAAAATAGACAATTCAATAATAATAGAGATTTCAATAATTGAGAGAATAGCTTCTGTGAAAACGGTCAAGGATATAGAAGACAAGGACAATACTATCAACCAAAGTGACCTGACATCTATAGACCATTTCACCCAATGAATCCAGAATAAACAATCTCATCAAATCCATATAGAAAAATTTTCTCGAGATGCAATATTTTAGGTCATTAACAATTGTCAATACATTTAAAAGATTCAAATAATAAAATATATGTTCTATGATTACAGAGGAGTTAAATTTGAAATCCACAGCAGAAGAAAAAGTAAGAAATCACTAAATATATTTTAATTAAACAACACACTTTCAAATATCCCAAGAGTTAACCAAAAAAAATCCCACAGGAAATTTGAAAGTAAGTTGAAGTGAGTAAAAATAAGAACTAAATAATCAAAATATATGGAATACAGCTAAAACAATCCATTTATCATTAAATGATATATCAGAAAAGATGGTTTGAAAGTGGTGATTTAAGTTTCCACCTAATAAAAATCTAGAAAAGGAACAGCAAACTATATCCAACACACACACACATGTACCCACATAAGCACACAATGTGTAAAGGAAACATTAAAGGTGAGAGCAGAAATAAATGACATAGGAAGGTTAAAAATACATACAATCAATGAAATAGCAGAGTCTGTTCTTAAAAAATCTCAATAAAATTGACCAAACATAGCTAAACTAAGAAAAAAGTGAAAAAGCAAATCACCAAATAAAGAATAAAAGAGGTGACATTACTGTGAGTGCTGTAGAAATTAACGAGTTTATAAGGGTTGTTATGATTAACTTTATGTCTACAAATCAGAAAATGTTGACAAAATGGTAAATTCCTACAAAAAATTACACTACCAAAAACTGGCTCAAGAACCATAAAAACTCAAATTGAAGCTAATAGAAGTAAAAAAAATAATTATTTTAAAGCTTTCCAAAAAGAAAAGCCTGGAATGAGATGGCTTCCCTGGTGAATTCTATTGAATATTTAAAGATAAATAATACCAGTCCTTCACAAATTGTTTTAAAAAAATAGAGACAGAGGGCCCAGCCCAGTGGTCAAGTGGTTAGAGTTCTGTGCACTCCACTTTGGCAGCCAGAGTTTGAGGGTTCAGATCCTGGGTGTGGACCTATTCCACTCACCAGCCATGCTGTGGAGGTGTCCCACATACAAAAAAGTAGAGGAAGACTGGCACAGATGTTAGCTCAGGGCTAATTTTCCTCAATCGAAAAAGAAAAAAGAGGAGGATTGGCAATGGATATTGGCTTAGTACAGACCTTCTTCAGCAAAAGAAAAAAGAGAAAGAAGGAGAAAACCTCAACTCATAATATGAGGAAAAAAGAAAAAACAGGGGGGCCGGCCTGCGGCCAAGTGGTTAAGTTTGCACACTCCGCTTCGGCAGCTCGGGACTTGCCAGTTGGGATCCTGAACACTGCTCATCAAGCCATGCTGTAGCAGCATGCCCCATGGGAGGATTAGAATGACCTACGACTAGGATGGACAACGATATACTGGGGTTTTGAGGACCAAAAAAAAAGAAGATTGGCAACAGAAGTTCGCTCATAGCCAATCTTCCTCACCGAAAAGCATAAGAAAAAAAAAAACACTGTGAGAAAGAAGTTTTTCTTAAAAAACAAAAGAAAACATTTTTTTTAAAACAAAGAAAAAGCACTCTTGAATCTGAAGAATACTTGTTTGTCCGTGACTAAGCTGGATGATGAAGAGGTACCCGATAAATGCTTAACAGAGACCACAGATAATAGGTCCCTATACAATACCACCAGACAATGGATCTTCTCTCCACAGTCAAATTTTTGCACTGCATTTGATAAGTTAATAAAATTGAGATTTTCCCTTGTTATCCACAATGTCAATTATTCTAATAACCTCTGAAATAGATCCAGGAAGGGGTACTGCAGGGCCAAGGGAACCTTAGTTTCACCACCAGAAAGAACAGAGCAATACAGACAAGGAAACTAGTCCTCATTTTTCTCAGATCTCAGATGCTGGGGCTTCTTCCCAAGTCTTACCTGCAGAATCTCCATTGTTCACCCCTGCAACTAGTGCGCCACATCTGAGATGAGAGGGCTCACCAACTGCCTCTGCTCCACCAGCTCATTCTCAGCCTCAGTGAGGTTGCGTAGACTATCTCCCTCCTCATTCTTCAGCTTAGCAGCTCCTTCTGCTCCTCAGAGACCAGGATACCTCTCATTTGATTAAACTCTGCCTGCACGCTTTCTTTCTCACTTTGTATTTGATTCCTCAGGAATGAGAAACAGAGAGAGGTACTGAGGTTCTAGGCAGAGCCTGGGAGCCAGAAAAAGAATTATTCTATTTGGGGATTTCTCACAGGGAAGTAAGATGGAAGCAGGGGAGCAATTCCTGGGCAAGCTGACTTTTACTATCTTTTTTTCTGCATTGCATTCAAACTTAATGGCCTCAAGTTTGCATTATTGAGACCAATCCTGTGCCACCTTGGATAACTGAGTGTGGCTCAGCTTTCACACAGCTCTACAAGACGGTCAAGAGTTTCTCCATTACTTCTGACTCTCACCTGCACCTCCACCACCAGCCTGTGCCGAAATTTGAACACTGAGGACAGAACCATGAGCCATTGCCAAATGTTTTCCCTCAGAAGAGTCAGAGGCTCAAAAACAAGAAAGGAAAGGAATACAGAATTCACTAGCCATCCTCATCAAAGAGTCCATCAACGTGAATACCTCCCTCCAATTATTTGTTCATTTGTGATATGTCCACATTTTAGCCCCCACCCCTCTCAGGGAAAAGATAAAGAAGAGGACTAATCAAATGGCTTTTGGACAAATCAGTTGTCAGGAAACAAAGAGGAAGGGAGCTCCATGTAAGTAACACCCAGGGTCCTGCCAAGATTTCATTCCAAGTCCCTCAGGAAGTGTCTCCTCCTAACTACCAGGAAGTTGTTTCCCATCTGGCATCAGCTTCCAAGCTGTCAGCTTCCCTGGTCCTCCCTCAGGCCCCCAGAGCTGCCTGGAGCTTCTCCTGTGGGAAAGGGATCAAACCAGAATCAAGATATGGGCTTTTTCAGCATCAGAAGAGATGATAAATGGGGAAGCAATCAGGCTGATCTCTGGAGACACTAGAGTTTACAGAAGCTGTGAGAACCGCAACTAGAATCTATGACTTGGAAGAAAACCTGAGGCAATGAATGTGTTGTTGAATACTCAAGTGGTGGAAGTCAGCATCCTCTCCCCAAAAGAGGACTGATACTTTTTGTCTTAGAAGAAGAAACCTGATCCTGAGGGAAGGAAAGAACTTATATCTCAATCCACCAAACTGCCCAGTTAACCCTCCTCTTCACAGAGGTAATGAGAGCTTTTCTTTCACGCCAAATCTCCACCTACTAGGACAAGGTACAAGAATATCTACTTCTGAGTAAAAGTCTGTACTGTAGGCATCCTTTTGTAATTGGATGGAGTGCACAGAAATGTCTTTCAGGCCTCGGAAGCTGAGGATAGGAAGAAAAGAGATCACAGAGCTTAGGGCTATGTTGACAAGGAAATGAAAATGCAATGCAACGTGGAGATTTCCCATCAAGTACTATTTTCGACTCTGTCTTATTTATATCCTGGTGTCTTACCTGATATTCCTGGGCAAGCTCCTCCATGAGGAATGTGTGGTGACCACGGTGCTCCTGAGAGCACTCACAAAGCCAGCAAATGACCTTCCCATCCTCCTTACAGAAGAGCAGGAGTTTCTCTTCATGGTGCACACGGAGATCTCTTTTGCTCCACCTCTGAACTAAACTTGACCTCCCTGAGCCTCTCCACTATGTTGGCCACATGCCGATTAGGCAGCAGTTTCACAGGCTAGTGACTGATTCTACACACAGGGCAGCTTCTCTCTCCTTTTTGGCTGACCACAGATGTTTTGTGGCTTGCAGTGATACAGGCTTGGCAGAAGCTTGTGGCCACAGTCTAGGCTCAGGGATTCTGTCAGGAGCTCCAGGCAGATGCGGCAGGTCACCTCCTCCTTATGTTCACCAGGTGTCCTGAAGCCGTTGCAGCTGCTCCCTGTGCTACTTGTTCTGACTTCTGAGGCTCCTCATGTTCACAGGTCCCTGAATGATTGGGAAGGTACAAGGGGGCAGAATAAGTAAGGTAAGAATAAAATGATACTAATGGTGTAGACATCAAGGTCAAGCAAAGACCAACATGTTGAAAGAGAAGGAGAAAAGGTGGAGAAACAAGGAAGGAAGTTTCACGACCTGGTAAAAAGGACTTTTCGTAATATTTCAAACACTTTACACTAGTTCATGTCATATGACAAATCTCATCCTTATCTGTTCAATGATTGATATTGTCTTTCATTTTCATGGAAAGAAAGAATGACCTGAAGTCTTTTCTACCAAGATCCTTGTGTGACCTACTCTCTCTCCTGCTTCTCTTTCCCATGCCAAAACACATCCTCATTGTAAAAAGTAGCAAACCACTTAGGTCTCTGGAGTTTTACACCTGCTATTTCTCATCGTGGAATGTCGCCCCAGATATCAGTGTGACTCACTTACTCCTATACATCAGAAAGCTCTCTCTTGACATGTTCTCTTATCAGAAAGACCTGCTCTGGTTAACTTATTTAAAGTGTAAATTTGCAATGATTTCTCTTACTATCATGACATAATATATCACAATGTCTGTGCATACACTGTAAGAGCTAATATATCGTAGGTTCACACACATCCACCTGGTGTGGCTTCTTCAAAAGCTGAGATGATAGAGGAAAGCATTTACTGTACTACTGTGAGGTCCATCACTATGAAGTCACCTGAGGCAGTCATGCCTGCATGCTGTGGCTCCTGTCCTGTACCCCCCAGCTAAACTAGGTGATCCTGGCAGTTTATGTCTCATTAGGTCACATGGATGGAAAATGCCATACAGGTTGCAAACTACTGCTGGTGACCAGTCAGAGTGGGTATCACAGAGTGGTAGCACAGTGATGCTGATTCTTTGTCCTGACCTGGCCTCAATATGGCCCTGTAGCCACAGCCTAGGATCAAGAGTTCTGTCAGGGGCTCCAGACAAATGGGGCTATGAAGCAATAAACAATGAAATGGAAGATGTCAGTACATGTTAATGTCACGATAGTGACCAGTGTTGACCATAAAAGAAAGATTTCAAGCACAAAAAAACTAATAAGTTTCCCTTTCTTCTGCACAAGAGAGGGTAAAGCTATAAAGGCTGCATGATGGCAAATTTAGACCTTCTAAAAGTATTTACTTGTGCCATGTTCATCGTACTTGAAGGGAACCTGATAAAGAATGATCCTGAAGGTGGACCAAAAGTGTAATCCAGCTAATAGTACACATACTGAAAATAGTCAAGAGGCCATATGCATTTGGCCTCTGGCTGCAGAGACTATGACCCAGATGAGAGCTTTGAGGAAGGTAAAACTTTCTTTTCTAATGAAGAAATATTGATCATGTGTGCAATGCAGTATTGTTAACTACAGTCATGCACTGCATAATGACATTTCAGTCAACGGTGAACTGCACATATGACGTTGGTCCCATAGGATTAGTACCATACAGAGTAGGCGTGTAGTAGGCTGTGCCAATAGTTTTTTGGACGTACACTCTATGACGTTTGCACAAAGATACAATCGCCGAACAACACATTTCTTAGTACGTCCCTTGTCCTTAAGCAACTCATGATTGTATAGGCAGAATGTTGTACAGCAGATCTCTAGAACTTACTTATCTTGCAGAACTGAAACTTTATATCTGTGGAACAGCAACTCCATAAAAATTTGTTAAGACGTTAGTTTTTACGTTTAGCGTCCTCACCACAAATAAAACAAGATTGATTGATAGCTGATTATAAAATAGCAAAGCCATAAAGAACGTTTAGGAAAAAAATTGGAATTGCATACTCAGATGTCTATGTGTAAGATGAAATAAAGATATTTGAAGATTTAAAAAAATATATTTATTATCCAAAAGATGAAATGAAGAAATGATCTATGATTCTTTAATCAATTAATTATTTTTCATAGAAAAGCTATTACTAGTTAAAGTAGATTAATATTCATTTTTAACATTAATTATTTCAAATCACAGAGAAAATTAATCAACACCAATCTGGATCAGTGCTCATGTGCTAGGAAATGAGGGAGATATTACAAACATTTTATTATTAATTCCCATAACATCCCTATCACATAAGTCCTAGTTCATTTATTACTGATGATGAAATGAATCCGATTAAATTTAATTTAGTAAGGGCTACTAAGCAGCAACATCACTAGATGATGAAATTCAATCTAATTTCAAAGTCCAGGCTATTAACTGTCCACGGTGTTCACCGTCTACATCATATCATCTGTGAGAGCACTTTGGTCATGAAGTAGCTCAACTTGGGTTTAGCCATTACCATGACCTGCTCCTGCTTCATCAATGGCTACACGGATTGAGCATATCAACCTCTGTCTCCTGGCACCCAAGATTTTCCCATGATGCTCTCAGTTCCTTCTACAGATCAGCATCACCTGAGATCTCCCTCATACCCCACATCCTAGGGAATCTGGCTCCTCCCTATTAAGGGGTGTGCTACAGAGAGGACCCTTGTGCTGGAGAAACTCAGACCTAGTTCTAATCTTGCTTCCTCAATTCATTAGCTGTGGGACATTGGGCAACATCTCATAAGTTTATGTATTCATTTAACCATGTGATAGTAATTCCTTCTGCATATGATATTTTTGAAGATTAACTATGATAATACACTACCTATATATATATACACAATAATATATATAGATATGCATGTGTGTGTCTGCATAACTAGGAGTGTGTATGCATATACCATTCAGGCTCTTTATTTTTCATTCCACTGTGACAAGTTTTTACCCCTACATATCTTTTTTTTTTTTTTTTAAGATTGGCACCTGAGCTAACAACTGCTGCCACTCTTCTTTCTTTTTTTTTAAAGATTGGCACCTGGGCTAACAACTATTGCCAATC
>NW_025798457.1:0-1430 GCF_021613505.1 Equus quagga | reverse complement strand
CCCCCCCCCCCCCCCCAACCCCGTACATAGTTGTATATCTTAGTTGCAGGTCCTTCTAGCTGTGGGATGTGGGATGCCGCCTCAACGTGGCCTGATGAGTGGTGCCATGTCCGAGCCCAAGAGCCGAACCCTGGGCCACCACAGCAGAGTGCGCGAACTTAACCACTTGGCCACGGAGCCGGCCCCACCCCCTACATATCTTGATGTGAGGTCTGTCCCGCAGTCTTCTCTAGTTTATAATATATACTACTCTAAAAACTGTGTACCTTTCCTATCCTGGGTAAGTCTACTCCTCATCCTGAATTTAAAACTGCTTACCACAAAAGAAAAGTGCATAAATTCTCTATATAGTGTAAACTCAAGTGTTTTACCACAAAGAAAAGACCTGAACACCAAAAGCCTGCCCCTTATAAGAGTAGCTGTCCATAGATAGGCCTCCTTCTGGTGGACAGATTTTGGAAAGGAGTTTTCTCACCCATTTCCAAGAAAAAGCCTTAAAATCAGCCCCAGCCTAGGTATAAAAAGTTCTATAGAAAAAGACTGGAACTGGAGTGGTCTTGAGAGTGTGGTCTGTGAATTGGAGAAATGAGACTTAAATTGAATCAACTGTTGTTCCTCTGAAGGGCACAAAATTGTTGCACAGGGCATTGACACAGCTTGTACTTTTCAGTAATCATCAGAGAAAATATTTCCTATATCGTACAGGACACTGACATAGCAGCTTTACATTGAATGGCACTTAGTCTTACACACTGATCGAAGAGTTATGTGAAATTTTACATCTCAATTTGTGTTTAAGGGTAAAGAAACTCAGAATTTATTCATCATTATATACCTTGTAAATGAAGAGACAGGTTTTTATACTCCTCCACATGCCCCACTGAAATGTCCATATGTGCAGCATTGCCACCAAGGTTTGGGGGCAAAGGCCAGCAATGGTACACATGGATGCTTTATCAACACCAATAACGTATTCAGCCATGGAGGCCATCACAGGAGAGGTTTGTAAGGGCCCGAAGACACTCACCCATTGTCAGGCTTGGCCAAGGGTCTGGGTGGTGACAAAATGTCCCTCTTTGACCAAAGCCCAGTTGGGCTCCACTGACCTCTCTTCCCAACTGGGCTCTGACTTTAGGCTTCTGGTGTTTGTCTCTGCTTTGTCTAGTTGTCACAAAAATCCTGCTGACTGAATTTGATGAGTCATTGCCTCAGCCTCCTTGAAGATGTTTAGCAGGTCTGACCACCCTCAATGTCTGATCACCCTGGCCCACCTTCAGCAAACATTCTGTTAGGTCAGCTTAGCAAAGAATTGCTCTACCTCTTAGCCATTTTCCGTCCAGCGAACTCTGACCCTGCTTCTTGGCTGTAAATCCCCACTTTTCCTTATTGTAGTCAGAGTTCAGCCTGATCTCTCTCCCCTGTTACCAAAG
>NW_025798456.1:1530-18233 GCF_021613505.1 Equus quagga | reverse complement strand
TGCCTCCTCACTTATTAGCTGTGGGACACGGGGGAATATTTCATAATTTTATATATTCTTTTAACTACCTGATAGGAATTCCTTCTTCATATGATATTTTGGAAGATAAACTGTGATAATGATCCCTATGAATATATATTTATACACATACTTATACATATACCTGTGTGTGTGTGACTATGAGTGTGTATGTATATACCATTCCCAGGCCAAGCACCCTCTTTTTTCTTCCCCTGGGACAAGTTATTACCCTTCTGCATCTTGATGTGAGCTCTGCGCAGCGGGTTGCCCTAGTTTATAATTCTCCAGGAAAATTTCTACCTTTGCTAAACTGAGTCTCTTCCTCATCCTGAATTTGAAACTGGTTAAAAAGAAAAGAAAAGAAACGTGCATAAGACTTTGTATATGGTGTATACTCAAGCATTTTACCACAAGGGAAAAACCTAAATACCAAAAACCTGACCCTTATAAGAGGAGCTGTCCCTGGATATGACTCCCTCTGCTGGACGGATTTAGGGAATTCATACTTTAGTAGTTTTCTGACTCATTCCCAATAAACGACCTTTAAATCAGTCCCAGCCTAGGTATAAAAAGTTCCAGAGAAGAAGACTGGAACTCAGTGGTCTTCACAGCAGAGTCTGGAACTTGAGAAATGAGACTTCAGTAGAATAAACCATTGTTCCTCTCAAGAGCACAAGTCTGTTGCAGAGGAAATTGACACGACTTGTACTTTTCAGTAATCATAGCAGAAAATATTTCTTACATTGTGAAGGACACTCACATAGCTGCTTTACATTGACTGGCACCTAGTTTTACACTTAGTTTACGTAGTTAGGTGAAATTTTACATCTCACTTTGTGTTTTCGGAAAAAGAAACCCAGAATTAATTCATCATTTTATACCTTGTAAGGGAAGAGACAGGAATTTACAGTTCTCCACATGTGCCACTAAAATGTCCATATGTGCAGCATTGCTACCACGGCTTGGAGACAAAGGCTAGCAGAGGTACACATGGATGCTTTATCACCACGAATAACATATTTAGCAGGGGGGCCATCACTGGAGAAGTTTGAAAGGGCCCCAATACGCTCATCCATTGTCAGGCTTGGCCGAGGGTCTAGGTGGTGACAGAAATTCCCTCTTTGACCAAAGACTAGTCAGGCTTCTCTGAATTCTCTTCACAACTGGGCCCTGACTCTCAGGCTTCCTGTATTTGTCTCTGCATTGCCTAGTCTTCGCAAAAATCCTGCTGGCTGAATTTGATGAGTCATTGCCTCAGCCCCCTTGAAGATGTTTAGCTGCTCTGACCACCCTCAATATCTGATCAGCCTGGCCTGCCTTCAGCAAAAATTCTTTTAGGTCAGCTTAGCAAAGAATTGCTCTACCTCTTAGCCATCTTCCATCCAGCAACCTCTGACCCTGCTCCTTGGCTATCAATCCTCACTTTTCCTTATTATATCCAGAGATGAGCCCGCTCTTTCTCCTATTACCAAACTCTATGGTAGTACCCCCCTGGAATCAAGTCATCCTCACCTTCTGTCTTTAACAAGTGTCCTCAATAGTCTTTCTTTAACAATGATGGTGGCTTCAAACCACTAATCAGAGAACACAATCTGCCTTTTCCTCATCTTGATACCAGGAAATGGGGTATCACAGTCACCTCTGCACCAATATGTACAATGCCCACACAGGATGATTTTCTTTTATCTCCCCATTAAACTCTAACCTTGGCAAAGAGCTTCTGGTCCCTCCTGGAGATAGAGGGACATTCTTTACCCCCTAGACTTGTTTATTTCTGAAAGCTGAGATGTCTGGTTAAAAGTGGCAGGGCCCTCCCACCCACCCGTAGGCCCACAGACAGGGACAGGGCAAACAATTCCTGGATGAGTCACAGGGGCTGCCCCTCAGGATTTGGACACAAGTTTTCTAGGAAGGAGGGAGTCATTGGAGAGCCTGGTGAAATGGTAGCTCAGGCAGACACTGTTTCCCAGCCGGGACTTCTGGGAGCAACATTAGGATGGTTTGATCTGAACCCAGGCTTCCCCCAGGCATTCTTGAAGTCACCATGGCCCTCTAGGTTTTTCTGGGCTGGCCCAACAATTAAATTGACATGAGACAGAATAATAGGAGAAAATAAAAAAAAAAATTAATGACGTGTATAAACGGCAAAAAGCCAAGACAATTGAGCAGATCACTAAAATATCTGAAGCCACCGTCTTAAATACCATCTTCAGCTAAAGACAAAGGAGGATGTCGGGGTTACTCATTTTGGACTTCAAAGAGGAGAAAGGCAATTCACATGGGGATGTAAAAGCAAATATTTGGTAAAGAAATGTTTGCAGGTCCTCCAGAGACAACAGGACATGGAAAGGACTCTCAACTCTAGGCCCTGTCATGTCTCCCCCACCACATGTGGCCAGTATTCTTTGTAGATATCTCTGTGGATAGCTTTGTTCCTCCCACAGGCAATTTATCTAAATTCATTTAGGCAGTGAAGGGGGAATTAACAAGAAAAACTTCGTGAGTCTTCTGTTTCTTGAAAATAATCCATCTCCCAAAGAAGCATAGTTTGGGGTGGCAAACTCTGTTCCCCTCAAGGACATCCCTGTGAGAACCTAAAGGAGAGAACCCAGCTATGCTGTGCCCAGAATCCAGTCTGGAGAAACTGTGACATAATAAACGTGTGTTCTTTTAAGCTGAAATTTAAGCCTACCACTAAATTTGTGGTAATTGCTTACACAGCAACAGAAAATGAATAACATTTTAGTCTAGTATGTTGAGGTAGGTTACAGAGGCTATTATAATTGTAGAAGAAGATGGTGATGTCGACGAAAATAATCCATAACCAATCTATAATTGAAAATTTGGGTGAGTTTATTCTGAGCTTAAATGTGAGGATTATAACCCGGGGACTTTCTTTCCGAAGGAAGAAAGGGCACCAAAGAAGTGGGGTGCACAGAGTGGTTATATACCCCCAGAGAGGATGTTTCACATAGGATTGAAATGTCCCTTTTACAATAGTCGCGAGACTGCTCTGTCAGCACAGCAATTGATGGAAACAGCAGGTAGGTCTTCTGTCTCAGTGAACACAGCAGGGTGGCAGTCTGTTGTCTCCAGCTGAGTGGTCACAGGTGAGCTGGGTGGTCAAAGGTGAGTGCAGCAATCAGTTCCTAGCCTAAGGAAAGATGCTTATCCCTAAGGAAATGCAATGTCAGGGGAAGTTGCACCCTTATCTCAAGGGCCTTTGTTCTGGCCATAGGAAATGTCTATGCAGATATACAAAGCATGCTCAATAGCCACGGTCAGGCCCTTTTGGAAAAAACAAAGTCAGGCCGAATTAGGTTTATACCAAATGGCTTCCTCTTATACTCCAATATATCCTATTGCTTGCCATTTTTATTTGTCAAAGAGAAAAAAGTTGTTTTTATAATAATGTAATACTGATTTTATAAGTGGATAAAACAAATTTTTAAAGATTGTGATTTCTGATTCAAATTATACTATTTCAAGAAATAAACCAAAGTTAATTATTTTAAAGTGAATGAATATGCTTTCTTACAATCACTTATTCAAGTCAGAAAAGAAGCCATGAAGAGATATGAATGGACATCACTTTGGGTCAATGCTTATGTGCTAGGAAATAGCAGAAGATATCACAAATATTTTCTTATTTAATTCCCACAATATACCCATCGGGTAAGTTTTATTCTTTTTATTTATTTTGTAAGTGAGAAATTGAAATCCATAGAAATTAGTAAATTTGATAAGGGCCCCTAAGTGATTATATCATCATTGTATGAAACCTGTTCTGTTTTCAGAGTCCATTCTTGTCAATGCAATAATCCATAACGAATCTATAAATCAAATTTGGGAAGAGCTTATTATGAGCTAATTTGAGGACGATAGCCCAGGATAACTTTTCCACCAAGAAGAAAGCTCTCTGAAGAAGTGGGGTGCACAGAGTGGTTATATCCCATCTTGGAACAAAGAACAAACATCATATATGACAGGAATATCCTTTTCACTCCTGTCACGAGAAGCTTTGCTAGCACAGCAGGTCAGGGGTCACATGGTGACCACAGCACGTCGGTGGTCCGTGGGTCAGTGGTCATGAGATGAATTAAAGCAGTTAAATCCTTAGTTTCTGAGAACAAATGCTTATCCTTAAAGAAATACTGATATGAGGAGGCAATATCCCTATCTTTAAGGACTTTGGGTTCTCAGCTTTGGGACATTGCCAATGTTTAAAGCAGATGTACAACACATGCTCAACAGACCACATCAGGCCTTTGTGGAAAAAGAAGGTCAGGCCAAATTTGTTTTAAAGAAAACGGCTTCCACATATACTCCAATATATCCTATCACTTTTCCTTTATTTATCAGACTTTTAACCATCCACTTACAACGTTCATTCTCTACCCTAAAAGGAGGACATATTTTCTTCGTGGCATCTGCAATAGCACACTGATCATGAAGTGGCTCAGTATAATATTATCCATTTTCATGTCTACGCCTGTCTCATTTATAGCTACAGTTTCTAAACTCTTTTAACCTCCTGATGTAAATTTCTCTCTCTCTCATATATTTTTAAAGTCTAATCACGATGATGTTAATGTATATACATATATTTATACAAATGATTACATGCATATGTACCCATATGTGTATATGCAAGTGTATGCATGTGTGTGTATCCGTCTTCCTATGAATAGATAGAGATAGAGACAGAGAGATACATACAGATATTTACGTTGATCGCAAGCCAGGCACTTTCATTTTCATCCAGCAGGTCCAAGATACACCTTTTCCTACAGTCCTACTAATTCTTTCTTTTCAGTCAGTTGATATTTAATTGTAATATTATTTGTTATCCTTGAACTGTCAGCCATGCAGAAAAAAATTTATTGAAGAAAAAAATTTCAATGAATGTTTATACAGTACAAACACAAGCTTTCAAATGCAGTGGAGGAGGGGCGGTGAATTCATAGTTAATAAAGCTAAAAAAGATCCATGTTAGAAATTCCACAAATCATACAAAACTGTTTCTCTGAATGTGTAGAGTAAGACTTCAAACTCACCTACCAGCAATGGTGTAGTCTTCTCCCACTGCCATGGGCAGGAATCAGTTGACCACAGAGGACTTTCTAAAAGAGAAGAGAGACCAGTGTTGGCCCATCTCTCACTGGAGATGACAGCCCCTTGCTAGCCTGTTTCTAAGCCCAGAAAATGCCCTGGAGCTACTCCTTTTCCAGCCAGGGGTCTCCCCTGCTTCTGAGAATCTCTAATTGACCCAGATGTCTGGAAGTGTTTTAACCGCAGTGATTTAGACATGAATTAATACTGAATTTATTAATTCCAGGATAGAACTAGCTTTAATTACATTAATACATTGTAACTTTTTTCAAAAGGAAGGGGAAAAAAAGGATAGTATCTCTAGATAAACTAGCTTCGGATTGGTTGAAAGACAAGGGAGGTTTCTTCTTTAAAGCACTTCAGAGAAAGGGGGTAACAAGTAACCTTTGCTGTGCAAACACTGTACGAGGGGACATAAGTCACCATCAGTCATCGACGGAATACAATTCCATCACTGACCAGAGTCACTCCATAAAGTTGGCCTTGAACTCACCTCAATCTCAACTAAGCAATTAGGCAGAGCAGGAGGCCATTATCTTAGCACAACATTGTCTTCCACTGACATCTTCTGCACCATCTCTCTCAGTCCTAGAGTTCCAATGAAATAAACCAAGTTAAGACATTGAATTTCTTTGGAAACTGTAGGCTCTATGGGGAAAAATCTTCTTTTCACAGCAGGAAGGCTCTTCAACAGCTAGCTTCAAACCTCTGCTCTACTATTGGTCAAAGTGTTCTCATTCTGATTCAATGTTCAGCTGTTTGTTTCAACAAGAGCCCGGCTTTTCTGTTAACATCAGTGACACTGAAGGAGAGGAAAAGAATCCTTGAAGGCATTCTTTAAAAAATTATGTTGCCATATTGAAGAATTTAGTAAGATGTTTGTTTTTCCAGAACAAAGCCTGATAGACTGACAATTGACTTTATGAACAGGATTGGTGGTGGTAGGGGTGATCCATCAGATCAATTTGTTTTCTAAAGCAACAGATTACAGAGTTGTGTAAAAATCCAAATAATTTCAAAATAACCTTTATCTTTGACCTAAAATTAAACACGTTAATTGCTTTAGCTGAATTCATCACAATGGCCTTTAAAGTAACAACAGAATCTGTCTCAAAAATTGCTTTTCGGGGACGGCCCCATGGCTGAGTGGTTAAGTTCGCACGTTCTGCTTCAGTGGCCCAGGGTATTGCTGGTTCGGATCCTGGGCGCGATCATGGCACCGCTCGCCAAGCCATGCTGAGGCGGCATCCTACATGCCACAACTAGCAGGACCCACAGCTAAAAATATACAGCTATGTACTGGGGGGCTTTGGAGAGAAAAAGGAACAATAAAATCTTTAAAGAAAACATTGCTTTTCATTCTAGCAGAAAATGCGAGTGGAGAACATGGCTGGCGATGTTGGTTCTTTTCTCATTTGGCGCGTTTAAGCACATAGATGACAGGGATTGCTTCAGTTTAAAAAACAAAAAAAGTGGCTGCTGTTTCAGAAAGCACGGAGAGCCTTCTAGTCACTATGAAGGGGATTAAAGCAGAGATGACAGTCCAGGTAATGGCAGAGGAGACAGAGAAGCTGTCATGAGTGTTTACAAAAGAAAAAGCAGGGGGAAGGGAAAACACTTTTGGTTTACAGATATTTACAATTAGGTAACTGTATTCTCAATGACTTTAACCCGAATAACATTGATAAATGTGTCCATATGTTCTGTGTGACCGAACAGCCCCACGTCACACCAAAATTCCCTTGCCCAATATTTGTGCTTTACCTAGTATTTTTCTCTAGTCAGTTCACATTTCAGGAGAGTTGGGAGCATGGAACACCAAGAACAGTGCATCCAGGCCCTTCAGGTGCACTGTCAACAGGAGGGCCTAGAAACAGGCTCTGCTCTGTCTCAGCTTCTGCTTAGACAACTCTCTTACATTCTGCATGTAAAACACACTGGATAGACAGCCACTGGCTTCTGCCTCTCCAGGCCACTTCTCAACTGTTCACAGTTTCAAGCAATAGGCTTCTTGTGCACTGAGAATCTTGGAAGTGTGACACCACTGCTTGGGGAACAGGGGCTTTGTATCTGGGCAGAACAATGTCAGTGTATACTGTGCAGTGGCACCAGGGGCCTTCCTGAGCAGACAAGGCATTTAGATCAATGGCTTGTCCTTGGCCCAGAAGTGACACGCACTGCCACAATACTCAGTAATAAAAGTCCTTGCTGTATTATGAAGTCATTTTTGAAGCTCTGCTGTTGTAGCAAGACCTTCCAGTCAGTGTGGATGCAGCATTTCTGAACAGAAAATTATTTTCACTTATCATTAGAACCATTTCCAACACTTGGAAATCTTGAAGTTGAGCAATATCTTTGCCCTTTCTTACCAAAGAATGGGATAACTTCCTGAGGTTCTCCACTTGATCTCAACTAACACTCAATTCACAGCAATTCCCTCCAAGCAATTCTTGAAAGGTGAGCTCAAGTCAGTCAAGTTCAATTTCAATGACACCATTTTCTCGAAGAGATAACTTCTGAATACTCACCATGAGTACTAACTCTTGCATATTAAATGGAAATGCTCCAGGGGAGGGAAAATGGATGGAACGCTCGTACGGATCCTGTACACATCCCATTTTGAGGCTCCAGAGATGCTGGTGGCTTGGGCAGGAAAGAAGAGGACAGTGAGTGTCTCTGAATCCCTGGTGCCTGACAAACAGGGCCTGGTTTTGTGCTTTCTAGTGTTCTGAGCATGGCAGAGGGAGAAGACACATCCCAGTTCTGAACTAGTGTCAAAGATGTGTGGTCCCAGGGAAAGGCTCCTAGCAGGGGGAAGTTCCCCATGGGGGATAAATGACGGACAGCCATCTACAGACAGTGATGCAGGAGGTGTGGAAAGACCCCCATTCTGCAGGTGGCCTGAATCCTTTGCTGAGGCTTTTTAGCTAAAAGGGAAAACTGAGTCAGCTAAGAGTTGGGAACAAAGAAAGGACAGTACGAAATATTTCTTCAGCTGGGGGAGGTTGTCATCATCATCAATATTTTCCACTCCCATGATCTTCCTCGTTTCTCTCCGTGATGTTAATGGGAATGGCATTCCTCCCTTTGTCATAAGAATTTCTTGGTCAGCTCCCGATTTTAACAAGTAAGAGACTATGCTCATGACTGCATTACATACCCAGTGTAAACTGGCCCAGCTGTTGACCTTGGGAGTTCACATTCACCTTACTTGCCATCAGTTTCTGCACTTATCAAATGTCCCCCAAGGCCATGGCCACCCACCATTCCTCTGCTGCTCCTGGCCCACAGTCTCGAGCCTCCTCCAGGCCTGCAAATCTTGATTCAAATTTTGCACAGTGGCATAGCCTGCCCTAAATCAGAATATACACTTCTCTAAGAACAGTTTGCATCTTTGCTATCCTAGGTAGTTCTGTTCTTCATCCTTATTTAGAAATGATTTTTTTTAAAAGAAGAAAAGTGCCTGAAGTAGTAAATACTGTTGTATACCCAACTGTTTCACCACAAGGAAAAGGACTAAACACCAAAAGACTGTACCTCATAAGGAAAGCTGAGCCTAGACATGACCCTCTCTACAGCACACAACATGAAAACTCACACTGTCTGCAGTGGGAATTTGAGATCTGAACAATGAGACTTCAGTAAAGCCGACTATCATTTTGTAGTCAAAGCTGAATTTTGAAGCTTAAACCTGTTCATCAGTATCTGGTCTATGTCCTTCTCCAAATTCTAGTTTTTTCCCTCTCTATTGACCCCTCCCTATGCCTTTATCCTCAGTTCTTGAAGGAAACATCGATCTCATGATATAAATTGTAGAATAATACAGAACTCCTCTTCCCAGTTACCATGAAAATTCTGAGGTATATGTTGTTACCAAAAGGAAATGAAGCACTGATGGAGGCAAATTCTATATTTTCCTGGAACTCAGTTTGTTTTAATCTGAGGGAGACCGTGATAGGATAGCATGCATATTGCAAGCGCTAGAGCAACCACGAGGGAAAAAAATAAATAAAAAACACAGGTAGAAAATAGGAAAACTTAAAATTTCCTATTAGAAACACAAAAGAAGCTTCTTAAGGAGAAAGAGGAGGATAAAAATTACAGGAGCCACATAGGAAGCAATTAGCAAACTGGAAAATTTGAAAACAATATCAATAATTGCATTAGGTGTCCTTGTCATAATACCCCAATTAAAAGACAGAGACTTTTGGACTAGATAGAAAGCAAGGTTCATTTATTGCTCTGTATGACAGACATATATTGGATTCAAACTCAGAAATGTGGGAAAAGGTACAAATAGAGAAAAACATATGCCATACAAACAGTAAACATAAAATTGCTAATGTCTATATCAGTATTAGACAAAATAGACTTAAGATAATATTATGAGAGAATGAGAGGGAAATTTAATACTGATTAAAGTTTCAGTACGACAAGAAGATATAACAATTATAAATGTACATATACCTAAAAACAGAGCTTCAAATTTTCCTCACACATCACAAATTTTGCTTTGAAATTTTCTCAGACGAAGTGAAATTTAAAGGAAAAATAGACAATTCAATAATAATAGAGATTTCAATAATTGAGAGAATAGCTTCTGTGAAAACGGTCAAGGATATAGAAGACAAGGACAATACTATCAACCAAAGTGACCTGACATCTATAGACCATTTCACCCAATGAATCCAGAATAAACAATCTCATCAAATCCATATAGAAAAATTTTCTCGAGATGCAATATTTTAGGTCATTAACAATTGTCAATACATTTAAAAGATTCAAATAATAAAATATATGTTCTATGATTACAGAGGAGTTAAATTTGAAATCCACAGCAGAAGAAAAAGTAAGAAATCACTAAATATATTTTAATTAAACAACACACTTTCAAATATCCCAAGAGTTAACCAAAAAAAATCCCACAGGAAATTTGAAAGTAAGTTGAAGTGAGTAAAAATAAGAACTAAATAATCAAAATATATGGAATACAGCTAAAACAATCCATTTATCATTAAATGATATATCAGAAAAGATGGTTTGAAAGTGGTGATTTAAGTTTCCACCTAATAAAAATCTAGAAAAGGAACAGCAAACTATATCCAACACACACACACATGTACCCACATAAGCACACAATGTGTAAAGGAAACATTAAAGGTGAGAGCAGAAATAAATGACATAGGAAGGTTAAAAATACATACAATCAATGAAATAGCAGAGTCTGTTCTTAAAAAATCTCAATAAAATTGACCAAACATAGCTAAACTAAGAAAAAAGTGAAAAAGCAAATCACCAAATAAAGAATAAAAGAGGTGACATTACTGTGAGTGCTGTAGAAATTAACGAGTTTATAAGGGTTGTTATGATTAACTTTATGTCTACAAATCAGAAAATGTTGACAAAATGGTAAATTCCTACAAAAAATTACACTACCAAAAACTGGCTCAAGAACCATAAAAACTCAAATTGAAGCTAATAGAAGTAAAAAAAATAATTATTTTAAAGCTTTCCAAAAAGAAAAGCCTGGAATGAGATGGCTTCCCTGGTGAATTCTATTGAATATTTAAAGATAAATAATACCAGTCCTTCACAAATTGTTTTAAAAAAATAGAGACAGAGGGCCCAGCCCAGTGGTCAAGTGGTTAGAGTTCTGTGCACTCCACTTTGGCAGCCAGAGTTTGAGGGTTCAGATCCTGGGTGTGGACCTATTCCACTCACCAGCCATGCTGTGGAGGTGTCCCACATACAAAAAAGTAGAGGAAGACTGGCACAGATGTTAGCTCAGGGCTAATTTTCCTCAATCGAAAAAGAAAAAAGAGGAGGATTGGCAATGGATATTGGCTTAGTACAGACCTTCTTCAGCAAAAGAAAAAAGAGAAAGAAGGAGAAAACCTCAACTCATAATATGAGGAAAAAAGAAAAAACAGGGGGGCCGGCCTGCGGCCAAGTGGTTAAGTTTGCACACTCCGCTTCGGCAGCTCGGGACTTGCCAGTTGGGATCCTGAACACTGCTCATCAAGCCATGCTGTAGCAGCATGCCCCATGGGAGGATTAGAATGACCTACGACTAGGATGGACAACGATATACTGGGGTTTTGAGGACCAAAAAAAAAGAAGATTGGCAACAGAAGTTCGCTCATAGCCAATCTTCCTCACCGAAAAGCATAAGAAAAAAAAAAACACTGTGAGAAAGAAGTTTTTCTTAAAAAACAAAAGAAAACATTTTTTTTAAAACAAAGAAAAAGCACTCTTGAATCTGAAGAATACTTGTTTGTCCGTGACTAAGCTGGATGATGAAGAGGTACCCGATAAATGCTTAACAGAGACCACAGATAATAGGTCCCTATACAATACCACCAGACAATGGATCTTCTCTCCACAGTCAAATTTTTGCACTGCATTTGATAAGTTAATAAAATTGAGATTTTCCCTTGTTATCCACAATGTCAATTATTCTAATAACCTCTGAAATAGATCCAGGAAGGGGTACTGCAGGGCCAAGGGAACCTTAGTTTCACCACCAGAAAGAACAGAGCAATACAGACAAGGAAACTAGTCCTCATTTTTCTCAGATCTCAGATGCTGGGGCTTCTTCCCAAGTCTTACCTGCAGAATCTCCATTGTTCACCCCTGCAACTAGTGCGCCACATCTGAGATGAGAGGGCTCACCAACTGCCTCTGCTCCACCAGCTCATTCTCAGCCTCAGTGAGGTTGCGTAGACTATCTCCCTCCTCATTCTTCAGCTTAGCAGCTCCTTCTGCTCCTCAGAGACCAGGATACCTCTCATTTGATTAAACTCTGCCTGCACGCTTTCTTTCTCACTTTGTATTTGATTCCTCAGGAATGAGAAACAGAGAGAGGTACTGAGGTTCTAGGCAGAGCCTGGGAGCCAGAAAAAGAATTATTCTATTTGGGGATTTCTCACAGGGAAGTAAGATGGAAGCAGGGGAGCAATTCCTGGGCAAGCTGACTTTTACTATCTTTTTTTCTGCATTGCATTCAAACTTAATGGCCTCAAGTTTGCATTATTGAGACCAATCCTGTGCCACCTTGGATAACTGAGTGTGGCTCAGCTTTCACACAGCTCTACAAGACGGTCAAGAGTTTCTCCATTACTTCTGACTCTCACCTGCACCTCCACCACCAGCCTGTGCCGAAATTTGAACACTGAGGACAGAACCATGAGCCATTGCCAAATGTTTTCCCTCAGAAGAGTCAGAGGCTCAAAAACAAGAAAGGAAAGGAATACAGAATTCACTAGCCATCCTCATCAAAGAGTCCATCAACGTGAATACCTCCCTCCAATTATTTGTTCATTTGTGATATGTCCACATTTTAGCCCCCACCCCTCTCAGGGAAAAGATAAAGAAGAGGACTAATCAAATGGCTTTTGGACAAATCAGTTGTCAGGAAACAAAGAGGAAGGGAGCTCCATGTAAGTAACACCCAGGGTCCTGCCAAGATTTCATTCCAAGTCCCTCAGGAAGTGTCTCCTCCTAACTACCAGGAAGTTGTTTCCCATCTGGCATCAGCTTCCAAGCTGTCAGCTTCCCTGGTCCTCCCTCAGGCCCCCAGAGCTGCCTGGAGCTTCTCCTGTGGGAAAGGGATCAAACCAGAATCAAGATATGGGCTTTTTCAGCATCAGAAGAGATGATAAATGGGGAAGCAATCAGGCTGATCTCTGGAGACACTAGAGTTTACAGAAGCTGTGAGAACCGCAACTAGAATCTATGACTTGGAAGAAAACCTGAGGCAATGAATGTGTTGTTGAATACTCAAGTGGTGGAAGTCAGCATCCTCTCCCCAAAAGAGGACTGATACTTTTTGTCTTAGAAGAAGAAACCTGATCCTGAGGGAAGGAAAGAACTTATATCTCAATCCACCAAACTGCCCAGTTAACCCTCCTCTTCACAGAGGTAATGAGAGCTTTTCTTTCACGCCAAATCTCCACCTACTAGGACAAGGTACAAGAATATCTACTTCTGAGTAAAAGTCTGTACTGTAGGCATCCTTTTGTAATTGGATGGAGTGCACAGAAATGTCTTTCAGGCCTCGGAAGCTGAGGATAGGAAGAAAAGAGATCACAGAGCTTAGGGCTATGTTGACAAGGAAATGAAAATGCAATGCAACGTGGAGATTTCCCATCAAGTACTATTTTCGACTCTGTCTTATTTATATCCTGGTGTCTTACCTGATATTCCTGGGCAAGCTCCTCCATGAGGAATGTGTGGTGACCACGGTGCTCCTGAGAGCACTCACAAAGCCAGCAAATGACCTTCCCATCCTCCTTACAGAAGAGCAGGAGTTTCTCTTCATGGTGCACACGGAGATCTCTTTTGCTCCACCTCTGAACTAAACTTGACCTCCCTGAGCCTCTCCACTATGTTGGCCACATGCCGATTAGGCAGCAGTTTCACAGGCTAGTGACTGATTCTACACACAGGGCAGCTTCTCTCTCCTTTTTGGCTGACCACAGATGTTTTGTGGCTTGCAGTGATACAGGCTTGGCAGAAGCTTGTGGCCACAGTCTAGGCTCAGGGATTCTGTCAGGAGCTCCAGGCAGATGCGGCAGGTCACCTCCTCCTTATGTTCACCAGGTGTCCTGAAGCCGTTGCAGCTGCTCCCTGTGCTACTTGTTCTGACTTCTGAGGCTCCTCATGTTCACAGGTCCCTGAATGATTGGGAAGGTACAAGGGGGCAGAATAAGTAAGGTAAGAATAAAATGATACTAATGGTGTAGACATCAAGGTCAAGCAAAGACCAACATGTTGAAAGAGAAGGAGAAAAGGTGGAGAAACAAGGAAGGAAGTTTCACGACCTGGTAAAAAGGACTTTTCGTAATATTTCAAACACTTTACACTAGTTCATGTCATATGACAAATCTCATCCTTATCTGTTCAATGATTGATATTGTCTTTCATTTTCATGGAAAGAAAGAATGACCTGAAGTCTTTTCTACCAAGATCCTTGTGTGACCTACTCTCTCTCCTGCTTCTCTTTCCCATGCCAAAACACATCCTCATTGTAAAAAGTAGCAAACCACTTAGGTCTCTGGAGTTTTACACCTGCTATTTCTCATCGTGGAATGTCGCCCCAGATATCAGTGTGACTCACTTACTCCTATACATCAGAAAGCTCTCTCTTGACATGTTCTCTTATCAGAAAGACCTGCTCTGGTTAACTTATTTAAAGTGTAAATTTGCAATGATTTCTCTTACTATCATGACATAATATATCACAATGTCTGTGCATACACTGTAAGAGCTAATATATCGTAGGTTCACACACATCCACCTGGTGTGGCTTCTTCAAAAGCTGAGATGATAGAGGAAAGCATTTACTGTACTACTGTGAGGTCCATCACTATGAAGTCACCTGAGGCAGTCATGCCTGCATGCTGTGGCTCCTGTCCTGTACCCCCCAGCTAAACTAGGTGATCCTGGCAGTTTATGTCTCATTAGGTCACATGGATGGAAAATGCCATACAGGTTGCAAACTACTGCTGGTGACCAGTCAGAGTGGGTATCACAGAGTGGTAGCACAGTGATGCTGATTCTTTGTCCTGACCTGGCCTCAATATGGCCCTGTAGCCACAGCCTAGGATCAAGAGTTCTGTCAGGGGCTCCAGACAAATGGGGCTATGAAGCAATAAACAATGAAATGGAAGATGTCAGTACATGTTAATGTCACGATAGTGACCAGTGTTGACCATAAAAGAAAGATTTCAAGCACAAAAAAACTAATAAGTTTCCCTTTCTTCTGCACAAGAGAGGGTAAAGCTATAAAGGCTGCATGATGGCAAATTTAGACCTTCTAAAAGTATTTACTTGTGCCATGTTCATCGTACTTGAAGGGAACCTGATAAAGAATGATCCTGAAGGTGGACCAAAAGTGTAATCCAGCTAATAGTACACATACTGAAAATAGTCAAGAGGCCATATGCATTTGGCCTCTGGCTGCAGAGACTATGACCCAGATGAGAGCTTTGAGGAAGGTAAAACTTTCTTTTCTAATGAAGAAATATTGATCATGTGTGCAATGCAGTATTGTTAACTACAGTCATGCACTGCATAATGACATTTCAGTCAACGGTGAACTGCACATATGACGTTGGTCCCATAGGATTAGTACCATACAGAGTAGGCGTGTAGTAGGCTGTGCCAATAGTTTTTTGGACGTACACTCTATGACGTTTGCACAAAGATACAATCGCCGAACAACACATTTCTTAGTACGTCCCTTGTCCTTAAGCAACTCATGATTGTATAGGCAGAATGTTGTACAGCAGATCTCTAGAACTTACTTATCTTGCAGAACTGAAACTTTATATCTGTGGAACAGCAACTCCATAAAAATTTGTTAAGACGTTAGTTTTTACGTTTAGCGTCCTCACCACAAATAAAACAAGATTGATTGATAGCTGATTATAAAATAGCAAAGCCATAAAGAACGTTTAGGAAAAAAATTGGAATTGCATACTCAGATGTCTATGTGTAAGATGAAATAAAGATATTTGAAGATTTAAAAAAATATATTTATTATCCAAAAGATGAAATGAAGAAATGATCTATGATTCTTTAATCAATTAATTATTTTTCATAGAAAAGCTATTACTAGTTAAAGTAGATTAATATTCATTTTTAACATTAATTATTTCAAATCACAGAGAAAATTAATCAACACCAATCTGGATCAGTGCTCATGTGCTAGGAAATGAGGGAGATATTACAAACATTTTATTATTAATTCCCATAACATCCCTATCACATAAGTCCTAGTTCATTTATTACTGATGATGAAATGAATCCGATTAAATTTAATTTAGTAAGGGCTACTAAGCAGCAACATCACTAGATGATGAAATTCAATCTAATTTCAAAGTCCAGGCTATTAACTGTCCACGGTGTTCACCGTCTACATCATATCATCTGTGAGAGCACTTTGGTCATGAAGTAGCTCAACTTGGGTTTAGCCATTACCATGACCTGCTCCTGCTTCATCAATGGCTACACGGATTGAGCATATCAACCTCTGTCTCCTGGCACCCAAGATTTTCCCATGATGCTCTCAGTTCCTTCTACAGATCAGCATCACCTGAGATCTCCCTCATACCCCACATCCTAGGGAATCTGGCTCCTCCCTATTAAGGGGTGTGCTACAGAGAGGACCCTTGTGCTGGAGAAACTCAGACCTAGTTCTAATCTTGCTTCCTCAATTCATTAGCTGTGGGACATTGGGCAACATCTCATAAGTTTATGTATTCATTTAACCATGTGATAGTAATTCCTTCTGCATATGATATTTTTGAAGATTAACTATGATAATACACTACCTATATATATATACACAATAATATATATAGATATGCATGTGTGTGTCTGCATAACTAGGAGTGTGTATGCATATACCATTCAGGCTCTTTATTTTTCATTCCACTGTGACAAGTTTTTACCCCTACATATCTTTTTTTTTTTTTTTTAAGATTGGCACCTGAGCTAACAACTGCTGCCACTCTTCTTTCTTTTTTTTTAAAGATTGGCACCTGGGCTAACAACTATTGCCAATC
>NW_025798456.1:0-1430 GCF_021613505.1 Equus quagga | reverse complement strand
CCCCCCCCCCCCCCCCAACCCCGTACATAGTTGTATATCTTAGTTGCAGGTCCTTCTAGCTGTGGGATGTGGGATGCCGCCTCAACGTGGCCTGATGAGTGGTGCCATGTCCGAGCCCAAGAGCCGAACCCTGGGCCACCACAGCAGAGTGCGCGAACTTAACCACTTGGCCACGGAGCCGGCCCCACCCCCTACATATCTTGATGTGAGGTCTGTCCCGCAGTCTTCTCTAGTTTATAATATATACTACTCTAAAAACTGTGTACCTTTCCTATCCTGGGTAAGTCTACTCCTCATCCTGAATTTAAAACTGCTTACCACAAAAGAAAAGTGCATAAATTCTCTATATAGTGTAAACTCAAGTGTTTTACCACAAAGAAAAGACCTGAACACCAAAAGCCTGCCCCTTATAAGAGTAGCTGTCCATAGATAGGCCTCCTTCTGGTGGACAGATTTTGGAAAGGAGTTTTCTCACCCATTTCCAAGAAAAAGCCTTAAAATCAGCCCCAGCCTAGGTATAAAAAGTTCTATAGAAAAAGACTGGAACTGGAGTGGTCTTGAGAGTGTGGTCTGTGAATTGGAGAAATGAGACTTAAATTGAATCAACTGTTGTTCCTCTGAAGGGCACAAAATTGTTGCACAGGGCATTGACACAGCTTGTACTTTTCAGTAATCATCAGAGAAAATATTTCCTATATCGTACAGGACACTGACATAGCAGCTTTACATTGAATGGCACTTAGTCTTACACACTGATCGAAGAGTTATGTGAAATTTTACATCTCAATTTGTGTTTAAGGGTAAAGAAACTCAGAATTTATTCATCATTATATACCTTGTAAATGAAGAGACAGGTTTTTATACTCCTCCACATGCCCCACTGAAATGTCCATATGTGCAGCATTGCCACCAAGGTTTGGGGGCAAAGGCCAGCAATGGTACACATGGATGCTTTATCAACACCAATAACGTATTCAGCCATGGAGGCCATCACAGGAGAGGTTTGTAAGGGCCCGAAGACACTCACCCATTGTCAGGCTTGGCCAAGGGTCTGGGTGGTGACAAAATGTCCCTCTTTGACCAAAGCCCAGTTGGGCTCCACTGACCTCTCTTCCCAACTGGGCTCTGACTTTAGGCTTCTGGTGTTTGTCTCTGCTTTGTCTAGTTGTCACAAAAATCCTGCTGACTGAATTTGATGAGTCATTGCCTCAGCCTCCTTGAAGATGTTTAGCAGGTCTGACCACCCTCAATGTCTGATCACCCTGGCCCACCTTCAGCAAACATTCTGTTAGGTCAGCTTAGCAAAGAATTGCTCTACCTCTTAGCCATTTTCCGTCCAGCGAACTCTGACCCTGCTTCTTGGATGTAAATCCCCACTTTTCCTTATTGTAGTCAGAGTTCAGCCTGATCTCTCTCCCCTGTTACCAAAG
>NW_025798455.1:0-10720 GCF_021613505.1 Equus quagga | reverse complement strand
GATTAGAACTAGAACTTGGTTTCTCCAGCACAGGTGTCCTCTCTGTAGTGTACCCCTTAGGAATAGGTAGGAACCACATTCCTTAGGATGTAGGGAAGGAGGGAAAACCCAGAGGATGCAAATCTGCAGAGGCAGCTGGGAGCATCATGGGAAAATCTTGGGTGCCAGGAAATAGAGGTTGACATGCTCAATCCATGTAGCCACTAACGAAGCAGGGGCAGGTTCTGGTAACGGCTAACACCAAGTTGAGCTACTTCATGACCAGGGTGCTGTAACAGGTGACGTGATGTAGAGGGGGAACACTGTGGACAGTTCATAGCTTGGACTTTGAAATCAGATAGGATTTCATTATTTAATGATGTTGCTATTTAATGGCCCTTATTAAAGTAAACTTAACTGGTTCAGTTCACCATCAGAAATAGAGATGGTGAGCTACTTGATAGGGACATTGTGGGAACTAGATAATAGAATGTTTGTCATAGCTTCCTCACTTCCTAGCACATAAGCACTGATCCAGATTGTTGCTGATTGATTTTCTCTCTTCTTTGAAATAATTAATAAGAATGAATATTAATCTACTTAAATATTAGTACCTTTCTTTTGCTTTGAAATAGAATATTAAAAAATCATAAATCTTTTTTTTTTTTTTGAGGAAAATCAACCCTGAGATAACAACTGCTGCCAATCCTCTTTTTACTGAGGAAGACTGGCCTGGAGCTAACACCTGTGCCCATCTTCCTCTACTTTATATGTGGGATGCCACAGCATGTCTTGACAAGTGGTGCCATGTGTGTACCTGGGATCTAAACCGGCAGACCCTGGGCCGCCAAATCGGAACGTGCCAACGTAACTGCTATGCCACCGGGCCAGTCCCCATAGATCATTTTTTTATTTCACCTTTTGCACAAAAAATATTTCTTTCTTAAAATCTTCAAATATCTTTATTTAAAGTAGCAGGTATTGATTTGAGTACACAATTCTAATTTTTTTTCTCTAAACATTCTTTTGGACTTTGATATTTGCTAGTCAGCTATCATTCAGTATTTTTTAAATTTCTGTATGGACAGTTAACATGACGTCTAATGCCTTGAGTTTTTATGGCATTGTTATTCAAGATATAAAGTTCCAGTTATACAAGATAAATACTTTTTATAGACCTACTGTACGGCATTCTGCCTATGCAGTCATGCATTCTTATGGACGGGGATACATTCTAAGAAATGCGTCGTTGGGCACTTTAATCTTTGTGTGAATATCATAGAGTGTACATACATAAACCTAGATGGTATAGAGTACTACACAGCTAGACTATATGGTACCAATCTTACGGGACCATGTCATGAATGCGGTTCATCGATGACTGAAACATCATTGTGCAGCGCATGACTGTAGTCAACAATGATTTATTGTGCACATCATAAATATTTCTTCATTATGCAGCAAAGTTTTAGCTTACTCAAAGATACTTAGATTTTAAAAAATTTTAATTACTGAAACAGCATCTTAAATCTAAATCAATATACTAGGTACAAGTTGATTTGACCTTCCTTTCTGTTTCCACAGTAATTCCCTCTCAGTGGAAAGCTTTTCTCTGTTTGCCCAGGTCAATCTCCACTCTTCAGGTTGCTGGTTCCACTGTGACTGCAGTGATGGAGAAAGGGTCAGTACTTGGGTCATGGGTTCCATCAGCAATGGTCAAGGTCAGGGTTTCCCTTTCCTGACCAGCCTCACTCTTTCCAGTGAGCTGAAAGGCTACAGCAGTCCTCAGGAATGAAGTAAAGCCTGTTCTCCTCCTGCAGTGAGACAGCAGGGAAGATGCTGCAGCACTGAGGTTTCCTGCAGCCCTTGGTGATGTCCTAGTGTCTTTTAGCATTTTCTTTTCCAACTCTTCTGAACCTACTTATGAGCTCAGAATAATAGAAATAATGGGCTACTTGGCCAAACAGTGCCTGCCTTGGTCCCTGTTCACCAGAAGTTCTTTCGTTCACCATTCCAGGTTAGATGCATCCTGTCTCTCTTCACACACACGCATATCCCTCAAACTCTCATCCATGGAGACTGGGGGAAATTGACTCTTATCCATATTCCCTTTAAATTCTGTTTACCTCTCACTATGGCTACAATGACTGAGGCCATAGCTCATGAAGGAAACCAATTCAAGATGTGAAACGAGTTAAAGAGCAAAGTACCTGAGTTATCCAAAAACATCCTTGTTTTGACAGTGTCTCCTGCCCCAAAATGAAGCTGTTTCCTCACAAAAGTCTGAAGCTTGTAAGTAGCTTCTCCTCAGGAAGTGTCCTGATAAGGAATTCTGGACTCACAATTAACAGTTCATTGGGCATCAGTGTGGGTTCTGTCATGAACAAGTTCTCTGAGCGCAGTCACTCCATGTTGTATTTCTGGGAGCTTGGGATTGTACTGGGTCATGAATTTGAGAGATAACTTCACACAATGAGAAGTTTGGGGGGGGGGTTGGTTCATGAGAATCTCAGTGAATAAGCACGCTTCATCTTGCAGGTTCACTTATGGGAAATGGGCAGGCAGTGGTACACACAGCCCTCAGTAGCTGTGGACCAGACGTTTCTAAATCCTCATGACCTGAGCTCCTTACTGGAATAGAGACTTATGATCTGTACTCAATGATATGGGATTCCAGTGATGAAACATTTGGCTCAAGGATGATGATGGCGACTATTGATTCTGATTCCTAATCTCTCCATAGCCTCCAATCCCAGGTCTGTTTTGATCTCATACCTGTTGCAACTTCACCATGCCTCCCATGGCTATGAACCCTCTCAAACCAGGTGACTCATCTAGTCACCCAGGGGTGGAAAGGGAAGGATTCTTTATCTCCACAGTAGTTTATATGGGGACATTAATGTAAACGGATGTTTAAATTTAACTTTCCAATTAACCACTGCTAGATTATAAAATATAAATGATTTTTAATATAGAATTTGTGCCCTATGACCTGACTGAATTTACTAACAGTTTCCAGTAGGTTATGCTAGATTGATTTGGATTTTCTTCATAAACTATTGTGTCACCTACAGAGATGACTTCATTTCCTCTTTTCCAATATTTATGATTTAATTTGATTTTCTTGCCTAATTTTTTGGGCTAGGATATATAGCTCAAGGACGAATGGGAATGGTGAGTATTGACATTTTTCCAATCATAGAGAGAATGTCTTCACTATTTACCCATTAAGCATGATGTAAACTGTAGGCTTTTCTTATTTCCTTTCATCAGGTTAATATTCCTAATTTATTATTATCATGACTGAGTATTGGATTTTGTGTGATGCTTTTCTGCATATATTTAAAGGAACTTGACTTTTAACCCTTTGTTTCTCATCTAATTCAGCTACTTTCATAGTTTTAGTATTGTTGTACTTTAATAGTTGTTCTGTAGTTTAAGCCTATATTATAACCTTGATTTTTTTTGTGGAGAATTAGGGCTCTGTTCATTATTTTTTTATTGGATCGTTTTTATTAATCTACTTCTAAGTTCACTTATGCTTTCTCTTGTGATCCTGAAGTTCCTCTAAGCCAAACTTGGATTTGTTTTTTGAGTCGTTGCAGTTTTTAGTTTGGTATTTCAATTAAAAAAACCCAACAATTTCTATTTGTCTTTTGGCATTTCTTATTTGCTCCTTATTGTAAGCATATTTTCTTTTACATCAGTCACCCCAGATATAATAGCGGCTGTGAAGTCCGTGCCTATGAAATACAACATTAGATTGTTTTTAGTTGGTCTCCATTAACTGCCTGCGTCTTGAGGATGAGCCGTCTTGTCCAGTTTCTTTGTAAGTTGAGCGGTTTACATTGGATCTAAAATACCCCAGGGGAATTGTGAATGAGACTTAGAGACTCTGGATTCTGTTCATCTGTCTGATGGATATTTTTTTTTCAGGTGCTTAACTTGGTTAAACTCAAATTCTTCATTCTCCCTTGCATTTTGCAGCAGCCGAAATCTCTGTTCAGTACTGTTAGCCCTGCTTGGCATCTCTCTCACAGATATGTGGTTCAGGGATTTGGTCATAGTTTACATGGACAGTTTAGAGTCTTTTCCTCTGGATCTCGCTTTAATATTATCCACCACTTTCCAGCTGATGGCAGTCCCAAATCATTCTTCTTGTTCTTCAAGCCAGCAAGTCTGTATGTTGCTAACTGAATTTTAACTGTGCAATCCACCACCAATTGAGGTCTGCCTTCATATGAAAAGCCATAAAACCAGAAAACTCCTCTAATACTGTTCCCTTCTTCCAAGTGTCTATTACACTGTAGTTTCTCATCACTTTTGTCACTTTCTAGTGCCTTTAGGTTTAGTTTCCTTTCCCTTTCTTCTTCTTCTCATTCTTTTCTTTTGCATTTGTCCACGGTTTATAATGCTGATCTCTGGTTTAGGGTCCTGGTTTGTTAGAATGAATACATCCTTTAGTGGAAACGGAACATCAGTCTTGCTTCTCTTGCGTATTCAGCAATAATGGCACGAAGTATGGTAGTTAATGCAGAGATATTAAGATAGATGTCTTTTTAGGCATGTTATATGATTGAAACTGGAGGAGATTGGAGATCTCAGAGGGTAACTGTGTTGTGTGACAAGCACGGTATTAGCAGTATTGATTGCAATGTTCTTAAGAAATGAACTCCCTTCTCCAAAGACCTCTTCTCTGTGCAATGTTTCTTCCCTTCCCAATCCTTCCTCAATATTCACCCTTTTTCTCACCTCCCTTTGAATCTCTGAGCTGATCCCATATCTTTGGTTGATATGTTGGGAATTTCCTAAAAAACATTAGGTTTGCAGCTGTGCCATATCATGTCCTGTCAAGATACCTGACAACGTGGGCCAGCGGGAAACCTGAATTCACCATGCCCCTCTCATCACACACAAGTGTTCACCAGATCTGAGCATGTTGCTACGTGGTAGGCTTTCCAGGTTATCATGTTCTGAGTTACAAGGGAAAAAGATCCTGCTTAGGGTTCTGTTTCCTCTCCAGTAATTACAGCTCTTAGTTAGAAAGGAATGTAATGAAATATCTCCCCTCAGCCCATGGATGATTAACGTTTTCTTGGTAGAGAGCACTTATAACAAAAGAAGAGTTAATGTGGTTAAAGTGCGGTACTTGAGACAGATCGAACACCAATTTGAGTCAACTTTAGGAAGAAATGAGCAAATATAAAAAAGTACTCATTAAAATTTGTTAAAGGGGAATCATATATTTGCTAATAATACCATAAGAATAGGAGAATTGCATTATGTGACACAGCAATTGTATTCATAGCAAGAATGGTAGAAGCATGATTTGTCATCCAGATGCTCACTTCAGTTAAAATGATGTTTACAGCTTTATCTGTATATCTACCTCTTTGTCACTGCTTATATGTAACAACTTCTAATAGATCTGAAGCATTAAGCAACTTAATAGGGAAAGTCCCTACCTGACTTCATGACACTTATAGTTGGGGGTGAAATGAGGGGTGGGGGTGAGATCACTAATGATGGTGTTAGTGAGAACTCCACACTCCCCACTGCAGTTCTCTCGATTGCCTTCCACTTGCGCGTTTTCATTTCTTAAGTCACGGTATCGTCACTGATACCTCATCTCTAGCAGTAGTCCTAATTCCAGCAAGAACTTCCTGAGAAATCTTAGCAAAGGATTCTCAAGAGAGAGAGAGCCTATGGTGTCTCCACGGGCCACAGCCCAGTCAGCTGGACCAATTCTGCACAGAGAGCAGCAGAGAAGAGTGCTAGAACTGGCCCTGCTCAGGGATGACAAAGATCCTGTGAGGAAGAAATAGGGGAAAGTCAGATGGTTCTTTGAACCTTAGTAAGTCAAGTTCTATCAGTGTAATACTGTAAGATTTCTGCATGCCTTCAAAATAATCCTAGTTCCCTGTCCTCTCTGGGTTCGGAGCCTGAATGGTGTGACAGCTGCCCTGCTCTGCAGCTTCTTCTGTGTTTACTAGTCCTAGCAGATTTCCAAGTACAAACTCAGGAATCCACTAAGCTCCTCAAAACCACTAACTTTGCTCCCCCTTCTCCTTGGGCCATATTGGCACCCAGAAACCGAGCTCAGGGGAGAGATCAGGAGCAAGAGCAACAGGTAGGAAGAATTTCCATAAGAGGCATCTTTACAACTTTTAGTGAAACTAAATGAGAGGCTTGATTGGTGTTAATAATGTGAAAAGATATCTGAAGAAGTAGCATGATACCAAGATCCTGAGACCCATGAGAAAAAGGGGTTAAAATAGGTGTGTCTCTCTTGCTGTGAAAGGCGTACTGCACCCCTGACTGACTTACTCAGATGGTGGATCCGACACAAAGCTCTTTCTTTTTTGACACTGACTTCTCTTTATCTGATGTGATTTTATGCATTAAAATTGACTTTAGGCATTATCATGTCTACAACATCCTCCTTGTACCCTTAAGCCCTCCAAGTCTTTTCTAAGCACACGGCTTTTGAAACAGTGCAGTTCATCTGTGTCGTTAACACAGTTCATGTGTGCTGCTTAACACAGTTTCAGAATTCCCTCTTTCCTATATTAGACTTGTTCTCCAGAGAAACAGAACCAATATTTTACATATATATTTTATATATTTATAAATGCAATATTTACGTGATAAATATTATATTTATATTTATTTATATAATATTTATAATATATAAATAGTTATATATATAATGTACAATTATAAATATTTCTACATGTTTATAAAATGTATAACTATTTATAAATATAATATTTACACATATTTTAATATATATACAATATATAAAAATATATTAATTATGTATACATATATATATAATATATTGGCTGACATCATTCTGGAGGCTAAGAACTTCCAGGATCCGCTGTCTGCAAGTCGGAGACCCAGGGAGGCTGGTGGTGCAATCAGACCCTGTCTGACAGTGTGAGAACCAGGGTAACCAACGGTGCAAGTCCTGGTTGAAGGGCAGGGGAAGAACCATGTCCCAGGTCCAACAGGCACGCACGAAGCAAAAGGGGCAAATTCTTTCTTCCTCTACCTTTTTGTTCTATACAGGCCACAACAAATTGGATGATGGACATCCGCAATGGAGAGGACAATCTAGTTTACTGAGTCCACAGATTTAATGCTATTCTCATCTGGAAAGAACGCATTCACAGACATACCGAGAAATCACGTTTAATCTGGGCACCTTGTGGCCAGTCAAGTTGACACTGAAAATTAGCCTTCATGGTTATTTTCCAGCCTTACTTTTATTATGCTCTGATACAGGGTTCCATGTTGAATAGTATTACATGGCATTGTCAAACATATGATAGTTCAGACAGTTTCATCTTCCCAGTCTATTTTTGAAAAGTCTCATTTTGGCGTTATTGAACCCAGGTTCTGAAAGTCATCAGTACTGACTGTGCTTCTACTGCCAGAGCCCTCTGACTGACCACTTGAGATAATTTCAGATTTAGATAGCTTTTCTCTCTCCGTAATATAACAGGACACAGACTGGCCGTATGCATTTACCTTGGCGGCAGCTGCAATCCAGGACAGTGCTGGTGTGGCTATGTGAAGTGGACCTTCGGCGTGGGTCCTCGCTGAGTGAAGGAGGTACTCTATTCCAGCCTTGAGACAGCTCATTTTAAGGAAGCCAGATGAGGTGGACGTGTGTGAAATTTGAAGTCCTAGGTGAGCCTAGTGCTCCAAAGAAGGAAGTATGTTGAAGAGCCATGAAACAGCTTCCAGAACCAGAACTAAGATAGGAATAAGCATGTAGTTTCTAGCCCATCTGGTCCTGGCAAAAAAGCCTTGTCATTTCCCGGAGGCCTGACATGGAGAGCTGCCATTGGTCCATTGTTTCCCTTCTGCTTTTCTACCCTACCCTAAGAATTTAACTTTCATTTTCACTTGGCTCATTTTGCTCTTCCTTGTGTAATTCAGGCCACTGGTTTGGTGAGTGAATCCTGACCTTCTCTCCCTGGCCTGCCTTCACCTTCACTCTTCTCCAAGAAATCACGGCTTCTCCATTGGTGTCTGGAGGTGAGCTGAGTAGGTTTGGAGGGCAGAGGTTGGGTGACTTCTGCAGAAAAGATTGCATGTGAAAGGGTGAGTTAGATTTGTCCTCAGGAAGCTGTTCTGAAGGTGGATACAGGCCCTGCATGCAGGCTTCCTGCTGAGAGTGCTTCCTGACTGAAGTGCTGTTTGGGGAAGAGTGGTTTTAAAAGAAGGGAACTTTAGAGAAGTGAAAGGCTTTATTTGTTTCAAGAAGACACTGTTATTTCTTCAGGCTGAATTTATGCTCATTTCCTACTAGTTCTTTAAGATTGAATTGTTGCTTGCTGACAACAGCCAGACTCCTGGATTTTTCAGAGGTAGCTAGTCTTTTTTCCCCCAAAACAGAAGAAAAAGCAGAGGGATCTTTGAATCCTAATAGTTTAATGCCTATCAGTGTAACAATCTAGTATTTCTGTATGACTCTGTAGATCAATTCTCATCACTTGTCCTCTCTGTGCTTAGGAGCCTGGATGGGGTGACTATTGGCAAGCTCTGTAGCCTTTCCCTGTTCACTTGTCCAGACACAGGGAATTGCTGCGGGTCCTTAGAAATTGCTACTCATATCATCTTTCTCCGTGGGCCATATCTGCCACCCAGAAACAGCGCTCAGCTGAGAGATCAGGAGCAAGAGGACCATGTAGGAAGATTTTCTAGAAATGGTATCTTTTCTCAATTTAACATACCAAATGAGTTACTTGATTAGTGTTAATGATATAAAAAGATGTCAGAAGGGGCTGGCCTGGTGGAGTGGTGGTTAAGTTTATGCACTGTGCTTCCATAGCCCAGGTTTGAGATTCAGATCCTGGGAGGAGACCTAGCAGCACTCATCAAGCCACGCCGTGGTGGCATCCTACATAAAATAGATGATGATTGGCACCGATCTTAACTCAGTGACAATCTTCTTCAAGCAAAAAGCGGAACATTAACAACAGATGTTAATTCAGGGACAATTTTCCTCACACACACACACACACACGTACACACATAAGATTTCAGAAGAAGCAGTATGATAGCAAGATCCTGAGACCCATGAGGGAAAGAAGTTAGAGCAAGAGAGTCTCTGTGGTTGCTCTGCCCTCCTATGGACAGTAAAGCTGCACCCACCTTATTCAGGTATGTGTAAGACATCAATCAAATATCTTTTCTCAACCTGACTTCTGTTCACGTGACCCAATCTTACTTTGTCAAAATCAACTAGGAGATTATCTCCTCTGCTACATATCCTTGTCCCACCTCAGCCATAAGTCCATGTTAGACACCTGTCTTCTGAACTCACATCGTACACCTCTATCATGCCTGTTATCACAGGGATTTAGAATTGATTTGCTACTTTTCTTTTTCTGTCTTTAATTAGCTAGACTTACAAGGAGTTCATATTGAATACTCTTAGATGACTACCTGGGAAAATAAACATAGCAAAACTTCAGTTTTCCATTCTATTGGGAAAACTGACTCTTTCCATTTCACATCAGTAATTTGTGGCTTCAGCATACTTAGAGAAACAGTTTTACTGCACTCACACAAGAAAAATATTCTGTCCGTGTCCTTATTGTTTGGAATTTTACGTAGTAATTGACTTTTAATATCTTTTTTTCTTGGGGCTGGCCCCGTGGCCGAGTGATTAAGTTCGCGCGCTCCGCTGCACGCAGCCCAGTGTTTCGTTGGTTCGAATCCTGGGCGCGGACATGGCACTGCTCATCAGACCACGCTGAGGCAGCGTCCCACATGCCACAACTAGAAGGACCCACAACGAAGAATACACAACTATGTACCGGGGGGCTTTGGGGAGAAAAAGGAAAAAATAAAATCTTTAAAAAAAAAAAAAATCTTTTTTTCTTGTATTTAGCTTTCACTTCTGGGATATTTTGAGTTTGTGTTCTCATGAGCTCTGATGCCAGAAGAATGTGTGAGGTGCCATCACCTGACTCCTATGTCAGCCGACCTACCTGGGAGTTCTCTCAGTCAGACACCGCTCATGTTCCCATATCTATCTCCCTCAGAGGGGACACTGCTTAGGGAGAGGATGTGTCATCCTCCACGTGAGAGGACTCGAGCTCCTCTGCACATTGCCCTTCAGTGTGCATTGTGTAGCAGATGTTTTGACATTAACTCCTTGTGTCCCTGCTGTGAAAATAAATTCCGTATCCCTATGGCAGAAAGCATGCTCTGCTCTTCCCTCCTCTATAGGTTCTTGACACCTCTCAGTATAGCTTGGATCTTGAATGGAATGAAAAATGGTGGAGGCCCCACCCCCATGTTTGGATGAGTCATAACAAGCATGAGTCATAAACAGGGGTAGACATTATCATGTAATAGCTACCTGGTATAATGACTATCTCTGATCTTGCTATTCATCAGTGCCTGATCTGGGTCATAGTGTTTGCAGCCAAGGGCTAACTTGAAATGGCCTTTTGGTTATTTTCAATATCTACCATTAACTGTATTACACTTCCGGTTCATATTCAGCCTCAGTCTTTATCAATTACCCTTCATGGATGATGAACATGCCACAGATAGACACTTTCAGTAGGTCTAAGTTTATTTCCATGCAGTCTTTACTTTTGTCTCCCTTGTGCAGAACAAAGGGAAAACTTACTTGTCTCATGGAGATCTTTCTTTTACCACCTAACTTGGGCAACTGTCAAGACATTAATACCTACTGAGATGTGCCTTTTCT